>NC_047656.1:1667949-1859297 GCF_902201215.1 Prunus dulcis | reverse complement strand
ATCCTCATCATACAATTACATCAGGACTTGAAGATCCTTGATGATGATATTAATATGAGAGCTGGCAGTCTCTCCGGTACTATATTTGTAAACATGTGATTGGACTTAAGGGTCCTTGATCCCTGACATGTAAATAAGGACCTGGGGTTCCTTAATCATGTAACAGTACCGTATTGGTTCATAGTGCCGTACACATGGATGATAACTGTACTAGCAAATGTACTGTACACATGAATAGATACGTATTCATGACTTGATGAATAGTACCGGATATATGAATAGTGGCGTATACATAAATATTAACCATTTTGGGTAAACCGTCACTATATACAAAAGGGAACCTGCAGTTCCTTAAACTCATGGATGAGCAATTAAATGAGATGCCAGAAGTTCCTCAAAATATGGACAATTATGTAAGGGTTTGAAGTCCCGAAATATGTACATAAAATTGTAAAAATGTCCATACCATGAGAATATGTGATTTTGGCCTGAAGTTCAAAATCTAACAGTGTTGAGAACCTAAAGTTCCAACAGTTAAATGGACAACCCTTGAGGTATTATTGCAAATTGTAGTACACCACATATTTCTTTGGCATAAGAGAATGATGAATTTAATAAAGTTCGATTTTGTTATAATCGACACCTCAAGGAAGAAATATATTTTGTGAATTCCGGTTGTTAAAAAATACACCGTGAAATGGATAACATCAGTATAAACTTCAAATGATGAATTGAGGCTCCCCACATATTTTGTTATATCTGGGCCGGAAGCCCATGGATCCAAATATATGAGAGATCCTGAACTTGAAGTTGTGGGTATATAGTAGTTAATGCTCTTCACTACTATATTGCGATATTATCATGGCTTTTACTCAATTCATATTTCATGTCCATTTGAAAAGGGCAAATAAATTCTGAGTTTGTGTTTAGCCCAGGCCAAAAGTTCCGGGCTACCATGCGTTGAAATATGAAATTTGGGAGATTCGATGTGGTTATTTGAACCTATAAGGCACAAGGTTCCAAACCGTCATTTTGAAAAGACGTAAAAACCACAGGTGCAAGTTTAAGAATGTGCGCAATTATTATAACAGGAAAGGAGCATACAACAGATAGATTTTTTCCACCTGCAATGAAGGTGCAGGCCCTGTAAAATCTATAAAATTACATTATGTTCTGGAAGCCTCTGAAGGAAGAGGACGGCGCCTCTTAAGCTTAGCCATGAGCCTCTCGTGGTCTCCCAAAATTCTTTCATTGGAGACCTGCAGCATGTCTAGCCTTCTCAGTGTATCAACGGAGTATGAACTCACCAGTTTCAACAAGGAATTATTCTCTCCTTTAAGTTTCTCAACCTCCTGTTGAGACTCATGAAGCATTCTTTGAAGAGACGAATTTTCAGTTGTTAGCCTCTGAACCTCGTTTGCTCTAGCATGCAAACGATCAGCCATGTTAGAAACAGAAGCAGCACTCTGAATGCTAAAAGCCATTGAGTCATCAATAGCCTCTTCCTCAGACCTCCCTGTCAACAACATTTCATCCATTGGAATAATGAAATTCCTAGCTACTATGACAGCAGTAGCATCATTCATCATCACAGAATCATTAACTGTGAGATGACGATTTTGGGATACAAAGGATGGGCGCCAAACTTTGGCGTCACTGGTTGTTGTGGGAGCATCATTTAAATTGAAATAATTTGGGCAGGAAGAAGAGGAAGCCATTTTAAGAAGGTTTTGAAGAAAGTCTTACAAAAACTAAAGTTTCAGAAAATGAAGGAAGTTGAGTTGAAACGCAGTTGCTCCAATCAAGTTTTGCAAAGGCAATATCTATAGGCGAAAATGTGGCAACATTTCCAGGATCCCAATATCTTCTCGAATCCCCATATTATCTTTTTCTTTCCCAGAGTCCAAAACTTCACGTGGCCTCTAATAATGCCTGTCGGCACTTTCGGCGTTTTCAAGTATTATTTTCGTCAAAGCCGATCTTGCTTTACGGATTTCACGGAACTACTTTTTCAAAAGTATCCCGAGAATCTCGCAATTTTTCCTATGGTTAATTTGAAATTCACCGGTTCTATCTATTCATTGTATTTGTGTATAAATGTGTTACTAACGAAATTTTCTTTGCAGAAGACATCCAGTTTACTCCATACCTAGTGATGCGATATCTACTTGTTTTTCTTATTAGTAAGCACTCAATATGCCCGAGAAGCAAGACTATCTCTGATCATCCATTCAGGAAGCGAGACTATCCCTGATCACGTTTCCGCTACATTAGGGAACTGTGAAGGCGACCTTATGCTCTAATCTCCTGAGGTCCTTCTAGACTAGGAGAAATGAGAGCTTGTTGTCTGCTCCCACCAGCTTCCTTCCTTGATTGCTGAGCTGGTTGTCTGCTCCCACCAGCTTCCTTCCCTGATTGCTTACCTTATCTTGCAATCAATATCACAATTTTTTTTTGCATTTTTTCTCTTTTTGTAACTCTCTGTTCATAAGAGATTTTATTTCTTTAGAATGAACATCTGAAGAAAGAATCCATGAAGTGATCCTAACTCTGAGGGTTATTTGTTTTGACAGAGGCAAAAGAATTGTGATTTTTGCTCTTGCAGGATATAACTAGATCATCAAGCACTACATTATATTTGCTGGGCGGATACAAGTTTGAATGATACTTGAGAAAAGTTTCTCCCACCTAAGGATGTAAGCAATACTTGTGTTATTTTATGCTTATATACTTATTTGATATTTTATCTTGAAAGGTAACCAAATGGGGAGATAAGTCTGTTCAAAAAGAATGGCTTGTATGTATCCATGAATTATTAATGCAAATTTTACAAATTGCAAGTTGGATACATTGATAATACACTGCACAGATTAAAGTCCCATAAGAACAAAATATGGGTATAGCAGTGATCAATATGATGCACGCCTGTTGCGTAGCAAATGATGTGGATTGAAGTCCCGAAAGGACAATCCTTTGACATGTCAATATTGATATTGTGCCCGCCTAATGCGTAGCAAATTGTATGGGTTAAAGTCCCAGAAATTAATTGACATGTATGTATTAATCTGTGGCATGCCTGCAGCATGACAGATATATGGGTTCTAAATGTTCCAACTCCCTAAATGGAGATTATCCACGCCCTACTATAAAATAACGCTCCATTGGAGGTTATAATCCACATTCTCACATAATAAAAGCCCCCTGAAGTGGCTTGGGTACCCAAAAACAAAGAAATGCTTATAATTGATGCATGCGCATGCACATGAGAATGGTGGGATCATGAATTGATGAATGACAAATTTTGATTTTGGAGTAGCTACTCAAATCATCAATGGGCTGTGTTGATTGGAACCACGTTCAATTATTAAATGTCGACAATATCATTGGCCAAAAATGGAATGAGGCAATTCCATTATAGATGAGAATGAACGTGAAAGAACAAACCCACAGTACGAACCCCAAAATTTGTTAATACTGAAAGTTATACTTGGGTGTTCGGAATAAAAGGGAATATACCTACTTTGTATGACACAATGTTTTTGGCATAAACAAAGAATGTTGGGTTTTCTCCATATTTATAGATTCAATTGTGCCCCTTTATTGCACATTTACGGAGACCAACATGTTATCTTTAAGGGGTATTAAATGCACGGAGCATATTGCCAGAAGCGATTCCCTAAAGATGTATAAATAGCTGGGTTAAAGCTATATAATGTGTCATAAAGTTTAATCCCTTTAAACAAAATCCTTGAAAGGATTGAAATTGCATGAAGCAAGTCCCTGAATGACATGTGCCTGAAGCACAAAATCTGTACTCAATACTAATGTGCATAAATTGCCTCAGTGAGTACATTGATTATAATGTGTTTGCAACACATTAAAGCTTCTGAAGAGTTCAAGAAATATTTGTCTCGACTTAAAGATCGAGCATTATGCCAACGAGATTCTTGCTTATACTAAGAAAGTATTGAAACATTTTTATGAGGATTATCCGTTGGACACTTTAAGGATTTTCCGGAAGTATATTGGACCGGACATCGTATTTTCCAGATAGAGCTCAACTCCATCATTTTGGATGATGTGAGGCATATTTGATGCTATCTAAGCATAACACCATATACGGGCATATTTTTGAGTGAACTTATAAATAGCCCAAGTGTTATTAGATATGCGGACTCTGGAAATCTCTATGGTCGCTTACTGGAAAAAGCTAGTCATGAAGTTTTCAGGGGGAGATATTCATCAGGGGGAGCATGGAATTAATAAAGACCTTCATACACTGTACTCTTTTTCCTTCATCAGGTTTTTATCCCACTGGGTTTTTCCTGATAAGGTTTTAACGAGGCAGTGTCGCTCAAGATTGACTCACAGAAGCAGTATCAACAGTATGACTTCAAGATATTTTGCCAAGCATCAGGGGGAGCGTGCTGTCAATAAAGACCTTTACACACTGTACTCTTTTTCCTTCGTCCAGGTTTTTATCTCACTGGGTTTTTCCTAGCAAGGTTTTAACGAGGCAGTGTTGCACGCATGTCGATATACACAGAATTTTTTGTTACACATGATTATGTACTCTTTTTCCCTTCGACCAGTTTTTTTTTGTCCCACTGGATTTTTACTGGCAAGGTTTTTAACTAGGCATATTCCGTATAATTTGTGGTCTCCAAGGGGGAGTGTTGTAAATGATAAGGTGGAGAGTGGAGCCCACCACATGGGGCTTTACCTACAAAAGGGTTCACCCCTCATTGTAATTGATAGATAGAGATAATACTGAAGAGAGAACAACAATTCTCTGCTTCCAAATTCTCTCCTCAATTCTTTGGTTTCGTAACATATAGTTGTATTTTGAACGTGCACCACGGATATATTTGAAAGGCTTAAATATCAAAATAGTCCCTATGTTTTAACTATTTAGCCAATTTAGTTTCAATGTTTTTAATTTGGCCGATTTAGTCCTTGTATTTTACTTCATTAGTTAATGTTGTCCATTCCGTTAAATTATTGTTAAAAAAGTTCACTAAAGTTTTAAAAATTAATTTAAAAAAAATGTAATTGTTTTAAATAAATAAAGAAAGGGTTATTTACTATAAACGTCCATGAACTATGGTCCTAGTTGCAATTGGGTTCGTGCCTTTTTTTTAAGGCAATTACATCCTTTAATTAGATAATCAGTTGCAATTAAGTCCTGCTGTAATAGAATCCGTCGAGATTGACCATGTGAGTGTCACATGATCTTCTTGTTCGGGGTATATTCAACTTTTCGTCGTTTTGAACGAAACAAAATCCAATTCAGCATTGGAGAGAGGGGGAATTAAAACCCATCAAGTTGAAGATGAAAACCCAGATGCTATTTCTACACCAGAAGAAACCAAAAAAAAAAAAAAAACTCAAATTCTTCTTCTCAACCACCAAGTACCAGATTTCCTTTCTTTCTTGTTTTTGTTTTTGTTTTTGTTTTTTTTTAATGATCTTCCTTACGGTCAGTCAATTTCCAAGCCCGAGACTTGCTCGCTTTCTTCAAAGACCGGGCTTTGATGATTGCAGCAACAGTGAATATGATGGAGCACAAAAGCAAACCAATAACAAGCAAAAGCTTCAGAGAAGCAGTAAGGGACCCTTTGACATGTGGTTGGTGGGTGTCATTGGTAACCCCATCTTTGCACGGAACCAAATAGGGATCGCAGAGATCAAGATTGCCCAGAAAGGAAGTGTAATTGAAGTAACTGAACTGACCAGTACCGGGAACCAAACCCGAAAGATTGTTATAGGAAAAGTCCACAGATGTCAAGCTCTGCATTGTGGATATGGACGAAGGGATGCTACCCACCAAATGGTTTCTCGAGAGGTTGAGGTAATTCAATATCCGCATGCCTGTAATCTCTTTCGAAATCTCGCCGGCGAGCTCGTTTCGGCTGAGATCGATGAATGTCAGGAGCTTGCATTGGCTGATTTCGGGTGCGATTGGACCCACAAACCTCATCGAAGTTGAATAAATCGAGGTCGTCCATCGCTGTGGCAGTCATCGGGTGGGCAGGGTGCACGGGTTTTCTCCGTCGCTAAGCATCGAAGGTGGGTATGGGGAAGGGGAGGTTGGGGAAGATGAGATAGGGGTGCCTTTTTATGGGTTTGGTGCTACTGTTCTTGTTCTTGTTTTTATTTTTTTTGAATTTTTTGTTATTTTATTCTTTAAGATATATTTGTTCTTGTTATTATTATTATTTTTTAAAATTTACTTTTTCTCCAGCACAGTAAATAATTCTGGAAGAAGGAGCAGTTCATCCATACTAACTGAAAGGACGCTTTTACCCATAATTTTGACGGACAAATTGACAGATTTGGATGGCATGACGTAATTGCAACTGTTTGTCCAGCTAAAGAATGTAATTGCCTCAAAAAAAGTTCACTGACCCAATTGCAAATGGAGGCCAAGTTCAGGGACGTCTACAATAAATAACCCAATAAAGAAATTACAAGTTCACTTTAATGATAAACAAAATAACGGACTGCAAGCCACAAATTCTCCGATTGATCACCACCGATTCAAACCCTCTAACTAGGGGTGGGCACTCAAACCGGCAAACCGGAAATCCGAGCCGAACCACACCGAACCAAACCGGAAAAAAACCGAGTTGACCAAAAAGTCAAAAACCGGTCAAAAACCGAACCGGACCGGTTTGGACCGGATTCGAATCCGGTTCCATGTCTTCAAAAACCGAACCGGGCCGAACCGAACCGGTGAAACTAAAAAAATATATAATTTCAATATATATTTATATTTAATGCTATATTTTTAATTTCACTAAAAAAAACCTAATATTTATCCAAGTTCAATGTCAAAATATCTTTCTTTTCTCACTTTAATATTTATTAATTATATGAAATTGAATAATTTGTTAATTTTCAAGTAAAAAAATAATATTTCAGTTGAGAATTGTATTACAAAACAATTTAAAAAATAATTTTTATAATCCGGTTCAAAACCGAACCGGAACCGGAACCGGACCGAAACCGGTTCAAACCGACCGGACGGTTTTTGAATTTTTTTAATTAAAACCGAACCGAACCAAACCGCATGAATAGTATCGGATCGGTTCTAATTTGAGGCAAAAACCGGTCCAAACCGAACCGTGCCCACCCCTACCTCTAACAAAAAAACTTATTCTATTTGAATCAACGCCGTCAGTCTCTTCTACATGCCCATAATACAATCCATAGGGTGGATGAAAACATTAGCAAGATCAAAAGGGTCCTAGCAGCCATGAAAAGAAGGATGAACATAAACAAATGGATTGTTGGCTCTTGCAATCATGCTTATCCTTTATCTTATCAAGCTTACCCGCTAGCCTACTGTTGCACTGCCTTGTGCTTATTTTTGTTACTATTTAATTAAAAAAAAATTAACAAAATAAGAAAATTTTAAATAAATAAAAAAAATTTGGAAACCCAAACTCTAAACCCTCTTCTTTAAACAGCAATTTAACGGAATGGGCAATATTGACTAACAAAGTAAAACACAAGGACTAAATCAACCAAACTGAAAACACGGAGACTAAATTGGCCAAATAGGTAAAACACAGTTACACGGGGACCATTTTAACATTTAAGTCACCCTTTAAATTCAAAATACAACTATACTTATTTTTTGGTGGCTAGGATTGTTTTGGCTTGAAATCCCCTTTAAATTCCATCAAAATCCACCGAACTCTATTACTTTATGTATGTCCTTCAAAGTCTATGACATTTTGAGTACATCAAGTCTTTAAAAATTTGGACTGAATACATCCATATTTGTATGGACTTTATAAAATTTCATTGAAGTCTAAGTTTAATATGCCGGAACTTTTATACTCCTTTAAAATCCTAAAAATACCCCTAGATTTTTGAAGTCGTTTAGAATCCCTTAAAAAGTCCAAATTGAATACATAACTTTAGGAGTGCAAAAACTTAGGAGGTTGGGCAACAATTGAAACGATTCGACTTGCTTGGGTTGCAAGAGTAGCATCCTACCTAAGATTGAAACCAACTCAGCCTTAATTCATTATCTTTCCTCTTCCATTTATTTTCATTTTTTTGGATCAAACATATTTCCTCTTCCTTGAAAGTAAATATCGTGGCCAATGCCTTTGATCCACTAATCTGTTTGCCGCCCAATGTCCCTTATTTTGTAACACCAAGCATACTACATTCCAAATTTGACCTCTTTGCCAACTGATAGGTTTTGCTTAAACCTCTTCTGTTGTTACATTGCTGGTTTTAGCATCTTGTTCCCATCCGGGAACTGTTTGATAATTCATTAATAAGTGTCTCTCGTATCATTGAGGTTCATCAATTTTTTGGTGTGTTGGTGTGTTCATTTGGTTGATTGCATCAAAATCAAGCCTAGTTCTCTTTTTCTTCCATAACAACCCGATAAGTAAAAATTGTTCATGCCAATGTTTGCACTTGAGACATATATATCTCAGTCCACTGCATCATATTTCATCACTGATTCAACATACAATAGAATACAGATTTCAAAGTACGAGTTTTTGTTTTGGGTTCTTTTTCCCTCTTTGTACAATCCTATCACGGTTTTCTATTCCCTTTCATTCCATGTGTAATGAAAACACCAATTCAGCACATTTACCATATCAACCTTCTTGCCCAGGACTCATACCTCTCGCATCACCACCATCAGAAGACTGGACCCAGAGGCTTTGACCTCTCTCTCCTACATCTTCCCAGTTATGTCTACGCCTATCAGTTGTATCCCCACCATCAGAAAACTGGGCCCAAACACTTCGACTCTTTCCGCCTCCGCTGAGTTCCTCCTCAGTTCCTGCAACTGTCTTCAAAAGCTCTGACTGCAACAGTGGGCAGTTCTCCTTGAGCAACTCAAAGCCATCTGTTTCCATGACGGCTGCATAAAAAATAATAATTAAGAATGTGGTTATAGTAATTGTAAACAGAGGAGCATGTAAAAGTAATGGAAACTTTAGATTCCTTTGCTGATTCCAGATTTGGAACTTCAGAACCTCCTGATGAGAAGAATAATTTTCACATTAATTTATGCAGTTGAGATTTGAATTACTAAATTCATAGATTACAGTTAGCCAAAAAAACAAATAACTTAATGATTTATTGTATTGAATGGGTAGAAAGGAAGGGAGTGCCGATGGCTATAAATAAGGAATCATTGCAGAGAACTAAATCACCTGTTTTGGCATGCGATATCAACAAAATACATGAGTTTACCCCCAAAAAAGTAGACACACACACCTCATAAAGTCAAAATGCTAAAAATTGAATATCAGGCAGTTCCCCTAACCCTCTCATCCTTGGGGAGTGCAGCCTTAAAGATTAGATGAAGCATGATGCATATACAAGTAAACAAAAGTTCTCCCGAATAATAAGGTACACATGAACCTACTCAAGTCAAAAATCACAAAATTTAGTGAGCATCAGATAATTTTTTTTTATGAACAAGTCATTGAGGCAGCCAAGAGACACGTGAAGAAACTCATAAGTTCAAAATTTAGAATCAGGAAATTCCTTATAAGCCTCTCATCCCTGTTGGCCACGGGCATAAATATTGGATCAATCATGCAGTATAACTCTCTCTCTCTCTCTCTCTCTCTCTCAAAGAAAACTTGTTCGATGCCCCCAGATTTTGCAAATTATTTCTCTATTCTGTCATTACTCTGCAAATTGATATTTTGTTCCACACATTTGAATTCATTGAGAAGCTAACTGAGCAATAAAGAATTCAACTACAAACTAAACTCTTTTTGGATCAATCATGCAGTATAACTCTCTCTCTCCCCCCTCTTCCTCCCCTCCTCCCTCCCCAAAAAGAAAAGAAAACTTGTTCGATGCCCCCAGATTTTGCAAATTATTTCTCTATTCTGTCATTACTCTGCAAATTGATATTTTGTTCCACACATTTGAATTCATTGAGAAACTAACTGAGCAATAAAGAATTCAACTACAAACTAAACTCTTTTTCCATTTGGTCTCAGACAGTAGGTAAGGATTATCACCCAACTCCACTTTGGCAATTCCCAGGAAAAAAACCTGCTTCCCTGAACAGATTGGACCATGGCTTTGCATCCACAAAACAATGAAGAAAGACATGATTGGCACTTTTTCCCTTTTCCCCAGATATAACACACCAGCTTGGAGACAAGCATGCATTCATTCACTTAAAGTCCTGGACATGACTTCAAGTCCCGTAAGACATGAGGACAACATCCAAATGGATTGTGCAGGAAGCATGTACGAACTAGCTAACCATACCAACAACACATTTAATAATGAGGTCTGGCAATAGATGAAGACGCTGGTATATTTATCAAGTACTAGAGCACCGACTTGGCAGATGACTAGGTATTTAAATTCATGGGAAGAGAGGGTGGCCTACATCAAGCATCCTGCTATCCTGTAACATATTCTAGGCCTACTTTCATTGTGACAAAGATAATGCATGAAGGGGACGTGCAACCTCAATGCCAAAAAACAGAGGAAACCCCAAATCCTTATCTTCAGAAACTGGTCCAAGATTTGTCTTCGCTTGAGAAATACCAGCTGAGGGAAGCGGAGAAGTGTCGGGGGTGGGGGAGGTTGGGAGGTATGGTGGGGCTGGGTTAATTTTTTGTTCCAACTTTTAATTTTTATGTTATTTTATTCTTTTATATATAGGATTTTAAATTTTTTAATTAATTTAAAAATAAAGAACTTTTTTTATTAACTGGAGGCCACATCAGCTGAAAAAATGGGACCTATGTTGCCACGTCAACATTTAACGGACTTGTTAACAGTAAAAGTAGCAGATGTACCTATGTACGTTTTTCGTGAGTTTGTGTATGAATTTGTAGAGTCCTACAAGTTTGGGTTCCAATTTGAAACGACTGTCAAAGTTTGTAGGGTTTATGCAGTTAACCCTAACAAATAATTTACTATGTATTTTAGGTTCATTATCTTTGAGTCTTTCTATGTAAAATGATTAATGTTTTAGGTTGCATGATTCTATCTTTCCACATTTTTAAGTGTATTAATTTGGGTCTTTTAAATGATTCTGTATCAATGACTACAAAGGGAACTACTTTGTAGGGTTTGAAAGTAAGTTAACGGTTAAAGAAATTAAAGTTCTCACTCATATGTGAAGAGTATTTATCAGGTGAGTGCTAATGGCTGGGATGCTAATGTTTTATCTAGTGACTCTTGTCACAAACCGTGGAAGGGCACCTCTAGTGGTTATCCTGCATTTCTTCAAGGCTGCGAGTTTGTGGTTGGTGGAGGAGATAGGGTGAGATTTTGTGAGGATGATTGGTGTAGGGGAGGTGTGCTCAAAGAGGTTTTCCCCAGACTCTTCATTCTGTCCAGTAAGCAGCATTCCAGTATTTCTTCTGTTGTGAGTTCCGGGGTGTATCCCCAGAATTGGGATTTCGGATTTAGAAGGCACCTTACTGTGTGGGAGATTGATGAGGTGACTAGGTTACTGGTTATCCTGAATGGCGTTAGATTGATTCCCTCTAGGAGGGACAACAGGTGTAAGTTGGATCACTCTGGGTTATACTCATGCCACTCTTTTCGTTCCTTCATTCAGGATAATGGTTCTGCAGAGAAGTTCCCTCCTTACCCTCAAATTCCAGTAATTCTTCTATGGCAGGTTGCCATTGGAAAAGTAAATACTTCTGACACTTTGCAGAGGCATCGCCCCTTTATGTGCTTATCCCCACTGGTGCACTCTTTGCATATGGACAGGGAAAGCACGGATCATCTGTTCATTCACTGTTCCTACACCTTAAAGGTGTGGTGGTTACTTCTTCGGGAAGTTAATGCTGCTTGGGTTATTCCTAAAGGCTGCTTTCAGCTGTTATCCTACAAGATTGATGCGCTGGGTAGGGGGAAGAAAGCTAAAGTTCTGTGGGGTTGCTTGGTGCATGCAGTGTTTGGGAACTTATGGTTGGAGCGTAACAGAAGAATTTTTTAGGACTACCAAGGGTGTGGGGGTGGCTGAGATGTGGTATAGAGTGAAGTTTCGGGCGGCTTTATGGGCTTCGGTTACTCCTGTTTTTAAGGATTTGGCTCTCTTCTATTATGCGAGATTTGTTAGCGGTTGTGAAGTGATGTGTTGCTCTTTTATTTTTTCATGGGTGGCCTTTTTGTTTGCTTTTGTCCTCTTTTCCTTTGTTTGTTTTGGTCTTGAGGTTGCTGTTTACTTTTGTTTTGCTCCTGTGGATTCCTAATCCACTTGCTTGTTTCTTTGTTTATCTCTTTGAATTTATAAAGTTTCTATTCAAAAAAAATATGTGAAGCATGAGTTGACTAGGAGTGAATCCCAGACACCTTTAGTGTGATTCTAAAGGCTAGTGTGACATGGAACTTTTTTAATTTCTGTATTGGAGTAATTCCAATACACCTCTGGTGGGAAACAAAAGAAAACCTCATTTTGAAACTCTTTGATTTACTCAAAGGAACTTGGAAATCCAAGGTTACATTAATGGTAAGTAAAAAATCCTCCCTGTCCTTTCCGTACCAGAAAAAAAAAAAAAAAAAAAAAAAAAGTGAAATCAAGAGTCTAGTACTACTTTTTGATGAGGTAGGAGCCAACTGCAAATTCAGTTTTGACTAATACTTGTAAGAGGATGGGAACCCTAAAGTACTAACAAAAGAGTTAAATCAGAGTCCTCAAAATCAATATAATCCTATTTGTAACTTGTAAGAGTATATAACCCAAAAAGAGGCAAAAGTCTGAACTTTTTGCAACTGCCAGAGTCCAATTACAGTATCTAGCAGTATTACTATTCGTGAACAGTTTTTTCGGAACCTTTTTTAGGACCATCGGGACACAACCCAAGAACACGAAGTATACAAGACCTAATTATGAGAAGAAACAAATGCAGAAAATAAAAAGAAACAATATCCTCAAGGACCACTCAAATAGACATCTTAACAGTCAACCTCCCAAGTCATGAGTAAGAAGCACCACATAAATAAGTTGTAAGAACAAGCTTCTAAAGAAAAAGAACTAATTCCTGAGAAGTGCTACCTTAAAGACCTTGGGTTCCATAACCATAACAACTATTTCACGATTATCCTCTTCCATTCCATTCAGAAATTCTCTTTCGAGTCGGAGATATAAGCCACGTATTCTATTTTAGTATAAATATTTACTTAGACTGATCTGTAGACGGAGCAGAAAACCATCTCGCTTAAAAGTCTACTTACCTCTAATACAACTGCAAGTGGTAAAGCTGAACCCCTGAAGGGGACTTAAAAGGAAAAAATAGCAAACCAATGGCATTTTAAAGTGTATATGCTAAACAGAACTGCTTATTCTAATACGTTAATAGAAAACATGCAAAAACAAAAGGGACATACGTACCCACTAGATTTTCAGCAGCAAATTTCAGGCAAACGGATTTTAGATCCATAGCAGAAAAACGATCAGCCAAGGCCAGAATATTGGCAACAGAATTGACAGATACATCCTTGCAGAGAACAGATTCACACATCAGGGCAAGCCTAGCTAAGCCATATTTGTCTGCTGCAGCTAACAACTTTGCAGCTAATTTGTCTGATAAAGATGGCATGCAAGATGAACTTGTTACTGAGAACTCTTCATCTTCAATAAGATTATCTGTATAAATGAAGTGCAGCAAAGCCTGCTCGGCAAACATGAAATAAATTATGAAGAAAACCAGGATAAATTGGTAAATTACATCAACTTAAATAAACCTTAGTTATTTCTTCTCGAAAGGCTTTATTTTAAAGAAAAATAACTAATTTCTGAGAAATGCTACCTTAAAGACCTTGGGTTCCATATCCACAACAACTATTTCATGATTATCCTCTTCCATTCCATTCAGAAATTCACTTTCGAACTCAGGAGACCGAGCAGCCAATACTAGCTTGTGAGCATGAAACTTTACGCCACGCACATTGAAAGTTACATCTGAACCTTCCTCATTCTCCAATAACATACCAAAATGAGCTCCAATATCAGACTCAGGGACATCTATGGAGTGCAATCTTGAACTGTCTATTGCAGAAACCACAACACCAACAGTGCAATTAAGCTTCAAGCAATCGTCCTTAAGGAAAGTCGATGACTCAAGCATAGTGCGTCTGAAAAAACGTTTGTAGCCCCTAAATGAAACATAAGCAAATAAGCTTTTTGAAGGGGAAAAAACATATACAAGAAACAAGTTTAAGGAATCTTATGAAAAATCCTTTAGATCATTTCTGGAAGTCTTGCATGTTTTAGATAACAGTGATGATGAACAAATAAATGACAATGCAGATGTTACACGCATTCTCCAAAAGTGCACAGTAGAGTAAAGGAATATTGCAAATATGCATTCAGATGTTTAAAATATTACAATACTTAAATATATAGAGGCCAGAAAATTCCTTGTTAGGCCACAATGTGGAACTAGAAAACCTATGATGCATGCAAGGTCAAAAAAATGTCTATCACACTGGAAATAATGACAGTCAAAATCAACGGAATATTGGTGGAAATATCTATATAAATCATGAGAATATGGAAATTTTGAAGTAAAACTTTCAGGAAACATGAAACTATTCAATAATGCACCTATTAAATATGGCATTTAATAGGTGCATTATTGATGGAGGTTGAGGCTGCTGGAGGAGGTGAGATTATTTCCATACAAAGAAGATGCAAGAAGATGGTCCTTAAAGCCTTCAGGGCAATTTTCTTGTAAATCCTACTTAAATCGATTGAAAAACATACCTGGTAGTCCACCTTTTCTCCCTTAAAGTCTGATTTGGAAATCTAAGGTTCCTCCCAAGGTTAAGGTTTTGGCTTAGTTGGTGGTACAAGGGAAGGTTAACACCTGTGATTACTCCAAAGACGTAGGCCAGCATCATCTTCATTACCACATTGGTGTATTTTATGCAAGAATTCGGGGGAGAGTGTGGATCATGGTTTCTTAGCTTGCCCTTTCCGCTGGAGGATATGGTTCTTTTTATTTAATGAGATTAATATTTGTTGCGTTGTGCCAAAAGACTGTTTCTCTTTGTTGGGTGAGAAGTTTAAAATATTGGGTGGTGGAAAAAAAGGCTAAATTATATGGGGGGGTGCATGGTGATGGCTATCATTTAGGTTATCTAGTCAGAAAGGAATCAGTGGGATCTTTGAAGATGTTAAGGAGATGGAAATGGAGGTGTGGGAGAAGGTCAAGTATTGGGCAGCGATTTGGTCATCCGTTTCGCCTGTTTTTCAGAATACTTCTCTATCTGATATCATTCTAGATTGCAAAGTTGTAGTGTCTTCATTATTTTTGGTTTCTTGGATGTAATTTGTCGAATTAATGTTCTTTCCTCTTCTATTCCTTGTGGAATACTTGTCTACTTTACTGTACAGAATCTCTTATGAAATAAAATTTCATCTTTTCATTTTTTTAAGAAAATCACCAATTAAATATGTAAACTTAATAACTAATCTATCTACAACAAATATATGGCATGTAAAGTGAAAACAATCCGTGTTGTGGACTTCAAACATAACATAATTTCCTAAGTTAGCTAATTGGTGGACTTATCAAATATGACATAAGTATAATATCCATACTAAAGGCAGCAAGCATGTAATGTATGTGCAATATAATGGAAGTTGTTGTAGTGTGTGAAAGTTATAATACAAAGAGAGAGGGTGAGATGTGAGAGATAATAAAGGGTGAGATACTTCAGCCGTTTTTTTCTAAAACAGAAATATTTTAAATTTTTGATTCTGTACTATTTTATCCTCTTTAATGTGATTTTCCTTCAATGGTTTTCTTAAACAAAGGATTATTTTTAAAATTTCACCAAACTTGAAGTTCTACCTTATGATTATCGTATAGAATTATAGATACTTATTAAACGAAATTAAACTTGTACAAAATTAATTGGTATAAACAAAATTAATCGTTACAATCAATGTGTAAAATATTCATCGATATAAGGAGCTTCCATCGAAATTCCATGTTTTGATGCCACTGATATCAATAAGTGGTGGACTGAGATCACCCACATCTTGATATATGTCACTGAGATATCGATGGATTTAAGCACATTGTGTGAACTTTTAAGATATTCTCAATAGTTTCTGTTCTGGATACTATTCTAGCTATGGCTTAGTGATAGCCTTTCAAAAGAGCCACCCTTAATAAGCAAATTTGGTAGTAGGAATGCTAGCCGTGTACTCTAATCTTGACTTAATTTGCAAATAAATTGTCAAGGTTTGTGTGGCGTAAATAAAAAATAGCAATTGTACACAATAGAATGCATAATGAAACTAATAAGTTTTTGCACATTGATTCAAGTTTGGAGAACATATATGTGTCTAGACGTTATTACCATGCAGACGTTATTACCATGCAGACACCATTGTAAACAGGGAGGAAAGCAAGGAGGGGTAGTAGAAAATACATGGCGTCCGCACGGTAATAACGTCCGGACATCTACATAGGAGAAACTCTGTATATATATATATATATAATATATTATCATGGATGTAGTATTATATGAAATTTACTAGTTTAATTTATGCATTATTGATTTGTTTAGCATTGCCTTAAGTTTCAAGCAAAATATCTTCCCTCTAAAAGTTTATACAAAACCTTCATGTTGTCAAATTAATTTCCATTGCTACCCTAAATTTTACCAATATGTCAATCAAAATAGACACTTCCACTAATATTTTTATCAATATGATTATGAACTGCTGGTAGTGACGTTTTGATTCTTTATTTTAAATACCATAGTAGCTAGGAAACCTTTAAATTAAATGTAAAATCCTGAATCCAATAAATGAAAAATTAGTGAAAATTTATTTGTATTTCTAATGACAATAAGAATATTGGATGAAATAGAATTTCCCTTTCAGTCATTCCATATTCATTACCTTCTTCCTTTAGTGAAGCATGTAAGATAGGTGAACCTCATTAGCCTAAAAACTATCAAGGCCTGACGTGTGACTTCACCTTAATTGAATAATACAAGCCAGCTACCCTCAATCTTCCCCATTGCATACACCAGATTTGTTAATTACATTAAAATTTTGTATTTTGATATTAGGTTCTCGATTGATTACACAACTTATCTCCTCTCCAATTTCCTTGTTTAGAAGATCAAGCCCCTCTCTCACTCCCTAAACCCTTTTTGACTCTTTCATTTGCAACGGAACAATGGCAGCGAAGAAAATTGAGAAACAGTCAATCAATCCTCCTATTCCTTCAATTTATGAAAAAATTGCTCAACTATTTTACATTTCACTTATATCACTTAAAGCACCATGCCCGCCACCGCCTATTCAAAACTCTTTTACCAACCTCCCCCCCCTACTCTTATAAATCATTAAATAAGAACCAATTAAGTACCCTGCCCCCTTTGTTACCTAAAGAGGAAAAGAAATTGAAGCCTCACTCCAATGTGTCAGAGGAGATGTACTGTGTAGCACTAGGTGATTGTACCCATATGTGGTGAGCTGGCAGTTGGTTGTATTAATTAGGAATTGGTTGTGTTGGATTTGTTTTCAACAAGATTATTTTGTGAAGCTATTTAAGTGGAGGTTATGGACACTTGTATTATTTAAAGGCCGAAGTGCAGCACATTTTGCCCAAGTCTTAAATCATTCACAATCCTTCTACTGATTTCAATTTTTAATATATCTTCTTCAACTTCTACCTACCAAATAAGTATGAACAGCATCATTAAAAGATACAAAAAAACTTGTTCTGGTCCATACACACACACACAGAGAAAACAGAAACAAAACAAAAAAAACAAAAAAACAAAAAAACAAAAAAACTCAAAACGTCAGATATGAAGTGTGCTCCACATGCATTATTTTACCTAGACACGCATTCCACCCATCCAACTACTACATACTAAAAAATACAATCACAAATTCACCTTTTCAGCTCATTGTCACCAAATCCATCTCACCCTGCATATACTATAGCGAACACGGGGTTCGAAGACTAAATTCATATGATTTGTAAGTTGCAATACCAATTCAATTATTTCGAAGTGTATGTGAGCACATTACTTCTAAGTCCTAACCTACTTCAAGATGCAAAGTTTGGAAGTCTTTGAATTCTCCTTCTCAACAGTTGATACTTTCAGGAAGTGGTCCAGTAGAATAAATAAAAAGTCTCAAAGGTGTGGGCTGGATAAACCAGTGTAATAATGAGCCTACTAGTCATGCTGTTCCTTTGGAGGTTTTGACATGAAGGAAAATAGAGGGTCCAGTCTTTGGATCTTATAGTATAGGGGATGAACAAGACCGCTAAAGAAAATAAAACAATATATGGTATGGTTCTATCATTCCGAATCAGGTGTTCCACCCCCTGGTACAGTTTGCAAAAGCTTCAGAATTTTTCTCTTATGGAGATCTCCAAATCGATGAAAGTTGGACTTGCAAAGATAGGATGAGGTTCTAGAGCTGAGCTGAGTTTAAATTAGCAATTGCTACATTTATGTAACAAAATGCTTAAATTCCTCTATTTCTTGTAAGTAATAACATCCAACAATCACTACTATCAGAAACAAGCTTCATATTTAAAAATTCCAAGTAAGAAAATATTCGATCTCCAAAAAATTCCAAATAAAACCCAGAACCAATCGAATTATGAACAAAAGGAAAAGCAAAAAATTCAAAACTAAACCATAAAAAACTACCCAAAAAAAATACATTTGATACTCACCACATGCTACCTCTATACTTGAGCGTGTAGGGCCCGCTTTCCAGAGAGCGATCGAAATGGCTATGGACCTTGTGCTTGCCATGAGTACCCTGATCAACCAGAGTGAGCTCGAAGAGAGCTCGCACGTCGGTGCCTTCGCTAGCTAGAGCAATGAAGACGGAGACATAGGCGGAGTTATCCTCCGGGTTCTTCCCATCTGGGTAGAAATAGATGGCCCATTGGAAGCCTCCAACGGTGAAAGTCTCACTGGCAATGTGTTTGCCGACGCCAATTCCTTTGGCCAACGAATAGCCTTTGATGACGAAGTTATGGGAGCCGTTGACGGTCTCCGTGACGAAGCGCGAGCTGGAGGGAGAGACCAGATGGCTCTTGTGTCTGTGTGAGAACATTTGGGGTTAGGGAAGAAGAAGACTAAGAAGAATAGGGTTTGCAATTTGAAGGTAAGTTAGGTCAGTTTGGAGATGGAAGACATCAATTTGTTCGATCGACTTTTGCAGAGAAGAAATTTGATGGTTTTTGTTGTTTGCTGGTAAATGATTTTCTTTTCATTTGCAGGTCTGTTTTCTCGATGAGCGAAGTTTCAGGTGAGAGAAAGGGATATGAATTCGCCAATTGCCCAGGGACCTGAAAATGAAATGTATTGTCTTGAATGCCCCGGGAATCTAAATTTTTGCCATCTGGGGCCTGTCATCTACTTTTTTTTTTTTTTTGTCGAATATATATTTAGAACATTTCTTAGAATATATATTTTGTTATATAATAACTGGAATATGTGCGAATATTAAGCTGCACATAAAGTAAATAAGACACAACATTTAACTGGAATACGTGCGAATATTGAGCTCCCCCCGATATCTTCATGATTATCTTTTGGAGCGAAAGTCTTTCTGACTGAGTAAGGGATGTAGTCATCAACAATTCATGTAGTTGAGTAAGTAAATATATTTCCAGTGAGCTATCTCTATGTAAATCATACAAATTTCTAGAGTCCGCGTATCCAATAAAACTCGGGCTATTTGTAAGTTTACTTGAAAAGAATATGCCTGTATATGGTGTTATGCGGAGATAGCATCAAATATGCCTCACATCATCCCAAAGTGGTGGTGATGGAGTTGAACTCTATCTCGAAAAATCGATAATATACGATGTCCTTTAAGTCCAATATACTTTTGAAAAATCCTTTAAAATGTCCAACGGATAATCCATAAAAAATGCTTCAATACTTTCTTAGTTATAAAGGCAATAATGAGGTTCTTTCATTTTCCATTATGCATAATTATTTCTTGAATCTTCAAAATGTCATTTTTCTGATTATGAGTAAAATCAATATCAACAACACTTTTAACAAAAATTTTACCAAATGTCAAACTACTTTCTCTCACAGCTGATTTAGCTCACAGCAAATTTGACAGCGATTATTTTCACAGGACAACAATGCCAAACTGGCACTAAGTGCCCAACGGATAATCCTCATAAAAATACTTCAATACCTTCTTAGTATAAGCAAGAATCTTGTTGGCATAATGCTCAATCTTCAGGCCGAGACAAATATTTCTAGAACTCTTCAGGAGTTTTAATGTGTTGCAAACACATTATAATCAATGTACTCACTGAGGCAATTTATGCGTATTTAGAATTGAGTACAGGTTTTGTGCTTCAGGCACATGTCCTTCAGGGACTTGCTTTATGTAATTTCAATCCTTCAGGATTTTATTTAAGGGATTATACTTTATGACATATTATATAGCTTTAACCCAGCTATTTATACATCTTTAGGGAATCGCTTATGGCGATATGCTCCGTGCTTTAACAACCCCTTAAAGATAACATGTTGATCTCTGTAAATGTGCAGTAAGGGGGCACAATTGAATCTGTAAATATGGAGAAACCCAACATTTCTTGTTTCTGCAAGAAACATTGTGTCATACAAATTGGGTATATTCCGTTTTATTTCGAACACCCAAGTATAACTTTCAGTATTAACATCTTTTTGGGTTCGTACTATGGGTTTATTCGTTCATGTTCATTCTCGTCTGTAATGGAATTGTCTCTTTCCATATTTGGCCAATGATATTATCGACATTTAATAATAGAACGTGGTTCCAATCAACACAGCTCATTGATGATTTGAGTAGCTACTCCAAAATCAAAAATTGTCATTCATCAATTCATGATCCCATCATTCTCATGTGCATGCACATGCATTAATTATAAGCATTTCTTTGCTTTTGAGTACCCAAGCCACTTTAGGGGGCTTTTATTGTTGCTTTCCAGATAGACATCTCTTATAAGATGAATTATGTGAGAATGTGGATCATAACCTCCAATGAAGCATTATTTTACAGTAGGGCGTGGATAATCTCCATTTTGGGAGTTGGAACATTTAGAACCCATATATCTGTCATGCTGCAAGCATGCCACAGATTAATACAAACATGTTTGCTACGCATTAGGCGTGCACCGTATCAATTTTGACATGTTAAAGGATTGTCCCTTCGGGAATTCAATCCATATCATTTGCTATACAACAAGCGTGCATCATATTAATCACTGCTATACCCATGTTCTGTTCTTATGGGACTTTAATCTGTGCAGTGTATTATCAATGTATCCAACTTGCAATCTGTAAAATTTGCATTAATAATTCATGGATACATATCGGAATGATACAAGTCATTCTTCTGGAATGATCATTTGCATGACGTTCTTCTGGAACGACCTTATCTCCTCATTTGGTTACATTTCAAGATGTTTTACAAAATATCAAAATAACTGTATAAGCATAAAATAACACAAGTATTGCTTACATCCTTAGGTAGGAGAAACTTTTCTCAAGTATCATTCAAGCTCGTATCGGCCCAATAAATATAATGTAACGCTTGATGATTTAGTTATATCCTATAAGAGCAAAAATCAAAATTCTTCTCTCTGTCAAAAACAAATAACCCTCAGAGTTAGGATCACTTCATGGATTCTTTCTTCGGATGTTCGTTCTAAAGAAATCAAACCACTTATGAACAGAAAGTTATAAAAAGAGAAAAAATGCAAAAAATTGTGATATTGATTGCAAGATAAGGTAAGCAATTAGGTGAGGAAGTTGATGAGAGCAGACAACAAACTCTCATTTCTCCTAGTTTAGAAGAACCTTAGGAGATTTGAGCATGTGGTCACCTTTACAGTTCCCTGATGTAGCGGAAATGTGATCATGGATAGTCTCGCTTCCTAAATGGATGATCAGAGATAGTCTCACTTCTCAAGCACATCGAGTGCTCATTAATAGGAAAAACAAGTGGACATCGCATCACTAGGTATGGAGAAAACTGGATGTCTTCTCCAAAGAAAATTTCGTTAGTAACACATTTATACACAAATAAGAGGAATAGGTAGAACCAGTGAATTTCAAATTAACCATAGGAAATTTGCTAGATTCTTGAGGTGCTTTTGAAAAAGAAGCTCCGTGAAATCCGCAAAGCAAGATCGGCTTTGACAAAAATAATTCTTGAGAACGCTGAAGGTGCCGACAAACATTAACGTAGGCCGCGTGAAGTTTCGGAATCTGGAAAAGAAAAAAAGAATATGGGGATCTGAGATAATATTGGGATCCTAGAAACCATCGCCATATTTTCACCTATAGATATTGTCTCTGCAAGACCTGATTGCATTTCAACTCAACTTCTCCATTTTCTGAAAATTCAGCTTCTCTTAAAACTTTCCTCGAAACCTTCCTAAAAATGACTTCCTCTTCTTCTCACCCAAACCATCTTGATTTAAATGTTGCTCCCAACACAACTCGTGACGCCAAAGTTTGGCGTCCATCCTTTGTATCCCAAAATTGTTATCTCACGGATAGTGATTCTGTGATGATGAATGATGCGACTCCTGTCATAGTAGCTAGGAATTTCCTTATTCCAATGGATGAAATGTTGTTGTCAGTAAGGTCTGATGAAAAGGCTATTGATGACTCAATGGCTTTTAGCATTCAGAGTGCTGCTTCTGTTTCTAACATGGTTGGTCGTTTGCGTGCTAAAGCAAACGAGGTTCAAGAGCTGACCACTGAAAATTCGTCTCTTCAGAGAATGCTTCATGAGTCTCAATAGGAGGTTGAGAAACTTAAAGAAGAAAATAATGCCCTGTTGAAACTGGTGAGTTCGTACTCCATTGATACGCTGAGAAGGCTAGACATGCTGCAGGTTTCCAATGAAAAGATTATGGGAGACCACGAGAGATCCATGGCTAAGCTTAAGAGGCGTCATTCTCTTCCTTCAGAGGCTTCCATAACATAATGTAATCTTTTAGATTTTACAAAGCTTGCACCTTTATTGCAGGTGGAAAAAATATATCTGTTGTATGCCTTCTTTCCTGTTATAGTAATTGAGCAAATTCTTAAACTTGCACCTGTGGTTTTTATGTCTTTTCAAAATGACGATTTGGAACCTTGTGCCTTATAGGTTCAAGTAACCGCATCAAATCTCTCAAATTACATATTTCAATATATGTGAGCCCGGAACTTATAGCTCGGGCTAAACACGACCTCAGAATTTATTCGCCATTTTCAAATAGGCATGAAATATGAATTGAGAAAAAGTCATGATAATATTGTAATAAAGTAGTGAAGAGCATTAACTACTATATACTCAAAACTTCAAGTTCAGGACTTTTCATATATTGGGATCCATGGGCTTCCGGCCCAGATCATATAATACAACCAAATATGTGGGAAGCCTCAATTCATCAATTGAGGTTTATCCTGATATTATCCATTTCATGATGTATTCTTAACAACTGGAATTCACAAAATATATTTCTTCCTTGATGTGTCGATTGTAACAGAATCGAACTTTTATTAAATTTATCATTTCTTATGCCAAAGAAATATGTGGTGTACCACAATTTGCAATAATACCTCAAGGGTTGCCCATTTAACTATAGGAACTTCAAGTTCTCAATATTGTCAGATTTTGAACTTTATGCCAAAATCTCATATTCTCATAGTATGGGCATTCAATACTCTTAGATTTTGAACTTCGGGTCAAAATCACATATTCTCATGGTGTGGACATCTTTACAATTTTATGTACATATTTCGGGATTTCAAGCCCTTACATAATTGTCCATATTTTGAGGAACTTCTGGTATCTCATTTAATTGCTTATCTATGAGTTTAAGGAACTGTATGTTCCCTTTTGTATATAGTGACGGTTTACCCAAAATGGTTAATATTTATGCACATGTCACTATTCATGTATATGGTACTATTCATCAAGTCATGAATACGTATCTATTGATGTGTACAGTACATTTGCCAGTACAGTTATTATTCATATGTACGACACTTTTAAGCAATACGGTACGGTACTGTTACATCATCAAGGAACTCTAAGTCCTTATTTACATGTCAAGGATCAAGGATCTTCAAGTCCGATCTCTTGTTTACAAGTATAGTACCGAAGAGACTGTCAGCTCTCATATCATTATCATCATCAAGGATCTTCAAGTCCTGATGTAGTTGTATGATGAGGATCAAGTAACTTTTGGTCCTGATCTGTATCTGTAAAAACTCATCATACCGCACAATTAATCCATAAAATAAATTGCTTGTAAATAAATTGCTGATAAATAAATTGTTTGATGTATGGACGTTAATCTCGCACCATACCTTAAATAAAATTAAATGTGCAGTAAAGTAAATTCATAAATTAAATTGCTTGATGTATGGACGTTAATCCCGCACCATATCTTAAATAAAAGTAAATGTGCAATAAAATAAATTGCTTGTTGTATGGGAGATAATTCCACACAATACAATAATAAAGTAAATGTGCTTGTATGGGCACTAATTCTGCTCCATACTTTTAAATAAAAGTAAAGGCAGTTGTGTGGACGATAAACATGTGCCACACTTTTAAATAAATACTGTTGGATGGGTAATCAACCTACACCATACAACAAATAAATTGTATGGGTAATGAACCTACACCATACTGTAAATAAAATAACTGTGGAAATAAAACCACCACTAAAAATATAGAAAGTGAAATCATCCATTTTTATAAGTGGTTAGTAATAGGAAAGCAAATGAGTATATTATATTACCATCATCTTTTCATATCAATATTATAATTATATATATAAGATAACCATTTATAATAAATTGACAATTATTGCTTCTGGCAATCGTGGATTATATATACTAGATTAAGACTACCATATCAAATAATATTCTATAAATATCACTTGAGTATATACATATGCCGTGTAGGTCTATATATATAACTCAAGTATATTGCCATTTATATATATATAATATGTTATATCAAAACCAAAAAGTTAATGATGCTTTAATATAATATATAAAGCAACCATATATCAAAATGAATCATGGCCGACAATGAATCATTGTATATGTGCATGTCTTCAACTTTGTTGCTTTCACTTCTGCCATTAGCACTCAAACTGTTTGTATAGTCAGCATGTATATAAGGTAGCATTGACTAATGTAAAGTATTAATAAAAGAAGAAGATGAAAAAAACAGTGAGCTTATCATGTTTTGGTGGATTTGCTCGTATATCTCTCTAGCAGACCACATCTCCTTCTCTACTTTTCTTCCTTACATCAACACAATGATTAGTAGTATAAATAATAGTGTAGCACAAAAATTATACCTGAGAGCTTCTCATGTTGATAACGTGTTATACAATAACTGGAATATGTACGAATATTAAGCTGCACATGAAGTAGATGAGACACAGCATTTAACGAGGTTCGGCTATGCCTACGTCCTCGGAGAGCAGCAGCAGTAACTTTTCCACTATGTAAAATAATAGGACTACAACTTTAGCGTTTACAATATATGTAGCTCACTGATTTTTCGCTCTTGGAGAATTTCTCTCTGCTCTCATTTTTCTCTCCGCTTATTCACTCTCTTTCTTTCTCTTCTTTCCTTCCTCTCTGCCTGACTCTCTTTCTTCTCTCAGTTGGAGTCTTCACCAAAGGAAAGGGGGAAGCCTTATTTGTAGGCCGAATTTTGTGGCTGCTTACTCATTTCTCTTTGGCTTCACGTAGGTGTTGGCAAGCATCATCATCACTCTTCAATCAATTAGGTAGTGAGCTCCTACCATTTTGGGCTCCACATTCTTGACGTTACAACATATTTAAGGTTTTTTTGTTGGGGGGGGGGGGGGGGGGGTGAGCTCCTACATATTTTGGGCTCCACATTCTTGACGTTACAACATGCTTGTTGCCCCTATTATATTATGTCTTTCGTTCTTTTTCATTATTCTTGTTTTCATATTTCATTTCAGTTCCACTTGTATGCTTGCTAAGTGTAAATCATTTGAGAAAGCCTCCTCTCAATTTACTACTCTAAATACACAAATTTGCATAAAGTTTTACTAACTTTTTCTTGTTTATTATCTTGCTTTTAAAGATGAGGATAACTTTTTCGATTCAGTTTGAGACGTTGTCTTCTCATTAAGTTGCACCTACAAACAACTTTTATATAAATTTAAAAGATTCCTTACATTTCCTTCATGTAACCAAAAAAGAAAAAAATAAAGATTCCTTATATTTGAAAGATTATGTGAAAAATTTCATGAGACGGCCCAAAGAAATTCGAATTACATATTCAATTTAGGGCATGTTTACGTATCAATAATGGATATGGGAGGAAAGGGAATGATTTCTATTCCTAACTTCCCATGCGTTTACTTGCAATCAGGAATGGAAAAAAAAGTGGGCCCCACCTCAAAATCCGTAAGCCCCACCTCAAAATCCGTAATCACATACCTTCAGAACTAGGTATCAGATTAACTAGGGTAGAGTAGCCGATACGATTCTCATTCCTGTTTTCTCTTAGTAACTTCCAAAAATACCATTACCAATTTACCATAATTCTAAAACACCCCAAGCCCTAAAAAAATTAAAACTCAGGCCAAGAAGTTCCAAGACGCTCCAACCCTAAAAAAAATAAAAACTCATTTTCAAGAAGTTCCATGTATTTAATGTATGAAGATTATGCAGGTTATTATTATTTGATTGTTTACTAGTTACATAAGTGAAAGATATGTATTTATTGGAGTTTATTTTTTTCGTTTGAAATTGGCTTTGAACACAGGTGTTATTAACATTATCATTGAACTGGGCTCTTGCTGTTCATCTTGTTCAGCATATTGATTACTCATGTTTGCACCGCCTTACTGGTTTGCTGCAGGATTAGTTTGGTCTTCTTAGCCAATTTGAGAATTATATATGTGTTGTGGTGAATATGTGCAGGGCATTTTAGTAATCAAATTAATTTAGATTCTGATTCATGAAAATTAGTAAACAATAACAATAGGAATCAACCCCGTTCCTTTGCTAATTCCATATGTTTTGTAAATAGCTTAATGAGAATTATTCTTTCCATACCGATTCAGCAGTTCTTCGATTCCTAAATTCTCTGATTTCTTACTTTCTCCATTACTGATACTTAATCATGCCCTTAGTCTTTTTAAGATCTAAGAAAATCTGAAGAAGGAATGAAGTAAGAAATGGGATTATGGTATAGAGTCATGATAATAAAGTCTTGTAGTGGACTGAAGCCGTATGAAAAAATCGATGGTTGCTTTTCGTCACATCAAATGGAAATGCTCAGAATTATTTTTCTCTTTATATTTTGTTTAAAGGTTTTATAATAAATTAAGGAGCATGAATTAAGTTTCTCGTTAAAATGTGTAAGGAGAGATGAGAGAGAATGGGTTATTTTCCAGGCATATTAATCATGGTTAAGAGGGTATTAAAAAAGACCATTAAATTTGATAAAGTGTGTCTAAGTGCTCGTTTAGCATTGCTTATTTGGGGTGATAATTGATTTTTAACAAAATTAGGAAAGCCCAGCCCGTTTGGTAAACTATGAGAAAATCACTTATTGTTAAAAATTGATGTGAGAGAAAGCTATAAGGGAAAGCAACTAATGAGGTGCTCTCATTTTTTGATTATGCAGGAATCAATTTCGAAGAGGCTCTAGATTTAATGATTACGTGGCAATCTTTTTCTAATTATGTGGGAATCAACACCAACAACACTTTTAACAAAAAGTTTACCAAACGCCAAACTGCTTTCTCTCACAGCTGATTTCTCTTACAGAAAATCTGACCACGATTATTTTCACAGCACAGCAATCCCAAACTGGCCCATGTGTGGATTTTTATGTGTCCTTCATTCATTCACTATATTAATCATGCCTTTTGTTGTTTGGAGCACCATCATATCTACCTTATTTATACCATTCATCCAGTATATCACACAAGATCTTATTCTCTAGCGAGATTCTTGGAGCACCATCTTGATCACCATAACTCGGGGAGAATCCCTCTTAACTTATTCGCCGAATTTGTTTTTGCTGTGATTAACATCGAGAAAGCCTCATCCCGAGGTAAGAGAACTTACGATCGAGATTTGTTCTTTCCTCGGCCACAAACGCTTTGAAAAAGTTTAGAAGGTGATGTCAAAAGGATAAATATATAGGTAGCTTGGGATATAGTCGAGGCCATAACTCGGCGAGAGCTTCTTAGCTTATTTGTCAAATTTGTTTTGTTGTGATTAACACCGAGAAGGCCTCTTTCTCGAGGTAGGAGAACCTACGACCAATATTTGTTCTTTTGTTGGCCACAATTTTCAACCCATCTATTATATCATATTTGAAGAATGAGTAAGAATGAGATTATACTCTTTGGTCAACTCAACCTCAAGAATGAAAACATCTCTTTAGTCAAAATCTCTTCCTGATCAAGAATGAGATTATACTCTTTAGTCAACTCAACCTCAAGATTACCGAGATAACGATTGACCTACAAACACATCTTTCATTGAATACCAGCAAGCCTAGCTAAAAGTCTCTTTTTCTTTTGAAAAAAACAGCAAAAAACATGCTTATTCCAATGATGGAGACAAGGAATAAGACTAATAGATTTATGAGCAGCATGGCCCTCACTAGAACTCCAAACATCATAAATGAACTTAGAGAAATCAGGATGGCTTAACCACATAGCTTGGAACCTAAAAGGCAAAGAAGCTCTGGCTGGGGCATGATTAGATAATAACTTCACCAAAAGAGGGCAATGATCCGAATTAACCCTATGAAGATGAGATAAATGAGCTTCAGGAAACAAAAGCCGCCACTCAATGTTACATAAACCTCAATTGATCCTTTTCCAAATAATACCCTCAGAATTCCATTTGTTACACCAAGTGAAATTGGCTCCAGAGAAGCCTAAGTCAACAAGATGATTACGATCAATCCAATCAATGAAACTCTGTCCACCATTATCCAAATTACCGCCACATTTCTCCTTAGCACACACAATGTCATTAAAATCTCCAAGGACAAGCCATGGAAGGCTAGAAGCTTGAGAAAGACCATCAAAATAACGCCAAAGAGACTCTCAAATCCCAGGACAAGGATTAGCATAAACCATAGTGAGCAACCACCAATGAGTCCCTAAAAAAACAAGAGTAGTAATGTATTGGCTAGAGTGGGCAATGACATTAAGAGTGACAGAACTCCCATTCCACAAAAGCCATACACCCCCCCGAAAACCTAACAGCATCCATAATATGGTAATGAGAAAACCCCAAAGTCTTAGCTACTTTGAGAGCCCTAGGCCCACTAATCCTAGGCTCAAGCACAGCAAAAATATCAATGACATAAATCTTCTTAAGATCCTTAATAGTACTAGTACATATATCCTTACTAGCACCCCTCACATTCCAAGACACAATCATCATAATAAAATAAGGAAGAAGGGAAGAACTCAGGGAAAATCCTAAATATACAATAGCTCTGCCTCAAGAGCATAGACATCATGCTCACAATCCATACCAGTAGGCAACCCAACATCAGACACACCAGAACCAATGAAATTCCATGTTGATCCATATCATCAGAGGCAATACTGACACTAGAAGACTCAGCTTCATGTCGCTTTGTTTGGCTAATATCAGGTGGGTCATGACCATTAACTAGGCCAGCCTTGCCTAAAGAAGAATCATTAAAAGGAGAACCAACATCATTGAACGAGAAGCCGCTTTGTCTGGCTAATATCAGGTGGCTAATGACCATTAACTAGGCCAGCCTTGCCTAAAGAAGAATCATTAAAAGGAGAACCAACAACATTGAATGAGAAAACCCTACAAACGTCATCTTGAACCTCAGAACCACTGATTTGCAGCCCCATAGTATCAAACCCTTGAGCATTAACACGTTTAACCCCCACTTCATTCCTCCAAGGCTTCCTCAAATTAGGGCCACCCTTAACCACAACACCTCCCACTTTGGACACTAAAGCATTAGTGATGTCTTTCAAAGGCTCTTTAAAAACCCAAGGCGAAGACTCACGAGGATGAGAAGGTTGCTTTCCATAAGATTTAGCCTTAGAAGATGAACCAAAACCAGAAGGAGTGGCAAACTTCACATTCCCCCTTGTGCTAACAGGAGTAAACCCCTCCATATCATCCTTTCCACTATCCTTCTAAAAAAGAACATTGAACCTGGACCCAGAGAAGATATCAGCATCCTTAGACCCAAATTCCTTTTAAGTACAACTTACCTAACTCAGAAGAATCACTCACCACCTTCATTTTATTAAAACTTAATAGTTTCATTAACATCCATTACCCATGCATCTTAGTTGGAATCTCAGCATCTTTAGTAACAGGATTAATAACACTGAGATCACCACTCTTATCCGAAGTATTAACCTCCATATTCTCAGCATGACCTAAATTTGACTCCTATTTTTTGGCTTGCAATATAACAGGGCAAGAGTCTCGACCATGACCATAACACCCACATTCAAAACAGACTAATTGAATTCCCTCATACACAACCCCATAAGAATGACCTCACCTCAATGAAAGGGGTTAGAGGTTTAGTTAAATTAAGTTCAACACAGACTCTAGCAAATTTACCTTGAGCTTGACTCATGGTATGAGCATCTACCTTTACAGTGGTACCAATAAGATTCTCAATCTTCTCAATAACATCATAGCGAAAATACTCTACATTCAAGCCATTAATCCGGACCCAAGCAGTCATATGAGTGATTTTTTCCTCTTTGGCATTAAATCTAGTCTTCTATTGTTGGGTCACCACATACTGCCCAGCAATTTGCCAAGGACCACCCGAGAGAACATATCGCATATCTTCCACTAACAGGAACTTAGCAAAGAAATAATTATTCTCCAAATCGATTAGGCTCATCGGACCCTTGAGATCCCACTTATGAAGAAGAAAAGTCCTCAAGAAAGCATAAGACAGAGGCCGACCCATGAGCTTAAGAATTACAGCAGTGCGCCATGGCTGATACAGACAACTCTTAACTTTTTTAGAAAATTGGACTGAAGGAACTCCCCTTGCTTGATGAGAAAATCATCATCACCAATCACTAAATGATCCTTAACCAAGCCAAAATCCCCAGAAACCTTATCTTTGAAGCTCATCGAAATTGGAGGCAAAAGGGGAGGAGGATCATCTGAATCCAATGCACCAACATCCATCATCTCCTGAGTACGAGCTCTTTTCTCACCAGCAACTAGGCCCTCCTTGACAGAGCCACCCACGCCGGCAGAGAAGACAGAACGGTCACAAAGAGAAGCAGCAAGAAAAGCATGAAAAAGGAATAGAAGGAGCAGAGCGCGTGAAGCGCATTCTATTTTCCTTCTCTGACATGATTTTCCTTTCAATTGCTTTAAAAAAAAATTGTATTTTCCTTCCCATAAAATATTTCTACTTAATTTGAGTTTCTTTTATAATAAAAATTGTAATTTCTTGGTAATTGGTTTAAGGGCTTAGATCCTCTGCTTTGAATTTTTGTGCTTCGATATGTTTGACTTTTAATATGATGAGGATGCCACATCATAATCATCCAATCATTTTTTTTTGGTAAAAAATTATCCATTCATAATGTTAAAACACTAACATATCACCAATACTAGTAAAAACAAAACAAAACAAAACAAAATGTTTGTTCTTTGTGCAAATAATCTTTCAGGAGAATATTCGCTTTTAGATCCTTCGCCCTTTGATCCTCCTTCTCCCTCTTCCTCGATTCCTGTATAAAAAAAAAGGGGGAATAAATAGACCACACCCGAGGGGCTGTTGGCCAAAGGCCCTCCGATGCCTAAGTTAGATCGATTGAATCTAGGGAGTAAGTTAGGGTACGGAGATTTCTCTAAGGTGAGAACTAGGTGGCCGGATCCGCGTGGAGAGACAAAAGTATAGAGATGAGAGCAATATGGCAGGCGACAATGGAGCTGCCATCGGCTAGGAGAGAGAGGGGAGGGAGATCTCAGGTACTTTTGCAGGGTTTTGGAGCTAGGTTTAGAGTTACCTTGAATGATGAATGAAGCCATGTATTTATAGGAGGCTCGGAGGCTAGGGTAGAGAATAAAACTCTTATTAGGAAAGAGTTTATTCTTTCACCAAATTGTAGGGATTGAGTCCATTGGGGATTTGATTGGGATTAAATCTCCTAATTTGATGATGATAATACCTCTTAATTAGGATAATATCTAAATTGGTGGTATTATCTTATTAAATAAAGATAATTTCCCCTATTTAAGATATTATCCATACTTTTAGTATAATTAATTGGCAAAATGGCTCAATTAGTTAACCTAAGGGATATCCTTCTTATCCACATGGCGTCTTGTGATTGGAGACGAAAATATTTGCTCCCACAAAGGCCCTCCAGCTTCTACATAGCCCTTGTGTGGCATATAGGAGATGAAATTATTTTTTAGGCTTTCCACCTGTGTTTGGGCTTTCTTCCGTGAGTTGGACTTCTTTTACAGATTGGGTTCCCAATTGGAGTGGGCTTCTGACTTTTCTTAGAGTTGGGTTCCTAGTAGGAATGGGCTTGCGATTCCTTCTGGACCTAGGATGCCAAACCTGTATAAATACAAGGCTTCTCTTCGCTCTTCTTCACATCACAAAATTAACTTCTCTACTTTCTAGCTTAAGATGGATCTTAGAGAATTTGAACTGCTTGTCGAAGAAATGAGTTGCCTTGCATCCCAAGGTAAGTCGAGCATGTATATTCTTTTTTTTCCCTTCTTCTTTTCTTTTTCTCGTTTAGAACCAGCTGGGTGGGACCCAGCTGGTTGCCGTCGTGACTAGCAGCTGGAGACGGTTGGAGCTGCGGTAGCTGCTGAGCAAGTATCAAGAGGAAGTTGGTGGTCTACCCCCTGCCCAGGATGTTAAGACATGGATGCAAAACTGTCCAGACTTTGATCATCTGCCTATTGAATAGGAGGAGTGTTATGCTGAACCCCCCTAAAAGAAGAAGGTTGATGTCAAGTCTTCAAGAAATAGAGCTGCGACTTCGCAAGCGAATGATGTGTCTCCGTTGAGGAAGAAACCAAGGCTCCCTTCTGTTGTGAAGGCACGAGTATGAGCTGCTCCTTTTCATCTGCTAGGGTTAAGTACCTCGTTGGCTCAAACAATAAGAAGGTTGGTAGTATGCAAAACAATCGGTACGTTCCATTCAAGCCTCCTGTTGACAAGCTTAGAAACCATGATCTGCTCCGTGAAGTGGTCCGCTTGAGAACTAGTTCAGCTGCTGAGAGGCAAAGAGATGCTAGTATTCATCTCTGAAGTTCGAGTCGTGTACACCAGTCAAGGGATGGAGATTGAACTGGGAGGTCTGCTTATCAACCCAACCATCGTGATCCAACTGTTGAGTCATGAGCAGTCAAGCATGGAGTTGATTCAACATCATTAACTCCTTCAGAGGTGGGGATGGCGGTGGCTAAGAAGGCGAGAGAGTCATTTACAGAGGCAAAGGGTTCCTCTGCAATTCCAGCGGCTGATCCCAAGGTGGACAAGTCTAGTCATGTAAGGGATGTTAGCGAGTCTGATCTACTGAAGATGAACTTCCTATCAAGCCTGCCTACTTATGTCAAGATGGTTGATCATATCCATCAAGCTAGCAATCTTGATACTTTTTCAAGTCTTTCCCTAGAAAAACAAAGGGAAGCGACAATTCATTTGATAAAAATAAGTAGTTTTTGCTGTTGAGAATATCCAGAACTCGTCTGCTGTTGCCTCCTATTCTGCTAAGCTCAATGAGTTAGGGACTTCTGCCAAAGTTAGGAAGGGGAAGGGGTAGAGGTTTTTCACACACATTGCCAAAGTGTCAGGGAGAGACTTCTAAGTCAAGGTTAGACCACGTTGGCTTTTTCAATAGTTCTAAATCCATGTCTTCCATGATAAAAGGGTCAAAAATAAATAAACAGAAGATAGGTATGAAGTAGGAGAACATGAAATCCTTTTGAGAAGATATACAGAAACATGAAATCCTTTCCATATTCACATTCAGTACACAACTACAATAAGAACTCAGAACTTACAGCACCTTCTATGGTGTATTGCCTTCAGCTAGCTAGTAGCATAAATTAACTTTAGACGCCTAAACAAGAAGTATGACAAAAGCTGCGCCTATGACATGGTTAACTAGTTTTACCAATGTTGACGCTCAAAAATGGTTCTGCACTTTCTGAGCCCAACTTAGTGATGTTGTCACCTTCAGCCTTTTCTAAGCTTCGTTAGCTTGATCTATCTGTAAGACAAAGAAAAGCCCGGTAAGCCCTTTAGCATCGGTGTGGTACCGGTCGAACGCTCTCCAATGCTTAATTTAGAATAAGTACGGAGTGAATAGTAATTTACAGAGTAATGGAAGATTTGTCGAATGTCGCAGTTACCTCCTTTTTGGGACTTGTGCCCACTTTTATAGATCTTGGGAGGTGTGCATCTTGAGTGAAATTTCGATGTGGAACTGTGGATATTATCTGTGCTGGCTTTGACGTGTTCCAACGAGAAATTATAGATAAAATGGGTCTCTTGCATTGCATTCGGCAATCAGGGGTGTCGAACGCTCTTCCTATTGATGGTATCTACAGGGCGCAGTTTAATCAACTTTTTCGTCGGTTCTCTCCGTGGGCCCCTATTTTCCACGTGTGATCTTCTTATTGGCCGGTCAGATATGGTGCAAACAAGAGTCCCCCAAGTTCCCATATGAGATAATCTTCTTAGTTGAGGACTTGGTCTTATCTTTGGAATCCTAACCAATTGAAAGCTTGTTAAGAGAAGTTACTTGGTGTAGGGCACTATGATAACTTTGGTATTCTGACCGGTGCACCCTACGGGGTAGGACATACGAATACTTTATCGGTAATGCTGGTGTTTTGTACGTCATCGTATACCTGGCTATAGATGGGCCATAAAAGTATGTGTGACGTACGGTAGTGATGATGCTCCGAACAGTACTGCGTATCGAGCCTGCTTTCTAGGGTGGTAGATATTTAGAGCCAAACGGTAGTGGTTAAAAAACTTCCAAATGGTTATGTTGACAGGACCCGCTCCGTGACGAACCCTGCTTCCTGTCCAGCAGCCGGCAGATGTCGGACCCTCTTTACTAAAAAGCCCATTAGCCCCAATTTAAACTGATATACTATTCGACTTCCACCGAAATTTCGGCAGAGTCTCACCTATAACTGGAATATTTCCCAATTTACAGTACCTGCAAACAAGTGCCAGAATAAACCCAACTTCTAGCATGCACAAAGTAAAGGCACACACAACAGTTAATACTATTCAAATGGGCTTTATGCCCTTTACCCAAACTCAAACGAGCAAACAGAGCAACTAAAGATTAAGTTTACAACTTGGGGAAAAATAAAATGTACAGAGTGATAATAGCACTCCTACGGAGCATATATTGATGATGCCTCGATGTCGTGGTCTCGACCTCAGCTATCTAGAACCTGGGTGGAAGCAAAATAGAAAATGTGAGTGGACGAAAACAAGGGTTAAGCACCATTTATATTCAAATAACCCCTCCATTTAAAAAATAATTGTAAGAACCCAAAACAAAATATCTAAAAAGAAAGAAAATATCTAAAAAGTAAAGAAAATATCTTTTAGCGAAAAGACCAAATTGCCCTTGCTTTTTTTTAATGGGGAAAATTTGACTTTTTGATCGAGAAAGAATTTGGGAATTCCGCTTGCTCCATTGCGTAGAGCACGGCGAAAGGAGTCCTTAGACACGGAGTGGGCCCGAATCGGAGTTGTAACGAAAAAGTTATGGTCAAAAGAGTCTCAGTGGCATAACCGTAAATATTTCGAAGTTGTATCTATATAAACCCAGACTCTGCGCGAAACGAGCCACCGACTTCCAGAGGGTGCTGGCGCCGCCTCAGAGCTCCAATGGCCACGGGACCGATGGCGTTGGAACCGCCATCGAGTCCCCTACCTTTTCCAACCGACATCAACCCCGGGGCCGCCCTGAGATGGCCGGAAAATCGTGTTTTCCGACGGAGGTTCGTTCGAAGCTACCCGAACTTCCAGCTTCAAATTCTTCCTCGTTTCTCCACCAAATCGATCGAGTAAGGTATGGTTTTTGACCTATTTTTCGTGCTCTAGCTGATGGGTATATGGGTTTTGATCTATTTTAGCGTTAATGGGTATATGGGTTCAATTTTCGACTTGAAGTTTGGCCGAAACTTCGGCCCTTCGAAACTACTGTTTCCGGTCACTTTTTGGGGGTTGTCCAAGAACAAAAGTGACTCCAAATGGGGTGTTTTACCTAGGATAGGAGTTTGGAGTCTCGGTTCCACGATTTTTCGGCACACCCGAATCGCTTTGGACACCCGATCTGCCCCGCGCGTGTGACGGCGCGTGGGCTAGGGTGGTGGCACGGTTCTGGCCAGTTTTGAGGTCCTCGTGTCGTCACGAGCGCGTGAGATTTCGCGGATCCCGATTCGGAGTCCGTTTGAGCCCCGAACGGATTTTCCATATTGCGCGGTCCGTGGGTGCAGTGTCGTGTGATCGTTGGATCGCGCTGAATTTTGGATATGTCGGTCTACGTGATTTCAGGATCACGTAGGATTCGACGGATCGCGAATCGGAGTCCCGGATACTCCGGAATCGCGAACCCTGGGGCTAGGGTTAGGGTTTTAAGCGATAACGCGATTTTGGCCAATCCGACCGTCCGATTCGGACCAATTTCGCAGAACTTGGTTCCCGCCCTATGAGAAACTTTCCGGGAAGCTCAGATTGGCCATCGGAGACCGTGGACCCACGGGGTCCCGGATCGGCCGATCGAGCAACTCATCGCTTATCGAGGTTCTGGGTCTCTTGAGGCCGGCCTAACTATTTAAAAAGCTGAGGCGGGGATAGGAATAACTGGAATAAGTGTTTGTATTTCTAGGAGCCGGGGGCAGGGTGTTTAGTTGAATTTCGTTTTATTCAGCAGTTTATTAATTTAATCTTTCGGGATAGTCAGGCACCAGGAGCTCGGCAGAAGTGCAAAAGAGACCTTCGAGAGGTCGAAGTAGCTCGGACCATCTGTGAGTGGACCTTCTTTCCTAAATCAGATTTCATAAATGTTTTGATGTGTTTATATATAAATAAGTTATATAAATGAGTTTATATTGATTTTATATAAATAAGTTTTCAGAATGAATTTATTTGAATAAGTTTCTTTATTTAGTCTTTGAGTAAGTTTTATTACGATTTTGAACATGATCAGTACAGTAACAGTTCTATAAGTCGGTGCTGCTTATTTACCAGTTATAGAAACAAAGTTTGAATTTCGAATCAGTTGAGACCGCAGCACGACTTGAGTTTTACAGTTATTCTTCAGATAGTTCTTTTTAAAGGAATGTATTTTAAAACCACCTCGTACCCATTTTCTTTGGTGATTACCCAGAGTTGGACCGATGTCTACAGACATCCAGTCCGATTTCAGATTATGTCAGTGCACTTGACTTTGCCTCACGAGTTTCGGGGACGCTCGGACCGTGAGTGCCAGGATTTGCGGCTCGGCAGACTTGGTGTCCCGAGACCTGCCAGGATTGCGGCTCGGCTGACTCTGTGTCCCCGAGACCTGCCAGGATTGCGGATCAGGCTGACTACGGTCCCCTGTATCCTGCCAGAGCGACTCGAGTTGACTTGGTGTCACCGAGGAATCTGCCGGCGGGACAGGCTGATCATAGTCCCCTGATTTCGCCAGTTTGCGGCTCGGGTAGCCTGTGTGACGCCCGAGACCTGCCAGGGAATTGACGGAAATGACAGGGGTACGAACTGGTAGTATTTTCAAAAGGTTTTGAGTTTCGTTTACTTAATTATGATTTTTCAGTTATTTTTAAATCAGCTTTTCTGGTTTTTCAAGCATAGATGCCTTTATCTTTGCTCAGTTATTCAAAGCTTGAGTATAGAGTTTTTATACACGTTTGATTTCAACATTTTTATGGAAGCTTTGATTTCAGTGGTTTTGTATGAAACTTTCGAGCTTGAGTATGACTGATATAGAATGCCTTGAGTTGAATATGCTTGGCGTAGAAAGTACGTATTCAATTTTATTTAGCTAAATTTCTTTTTACAATGGGGGATATTAAGTTTATGATAATTATTTTGAAGAACATTATTTTTGTCCACTCACATTTTCAAACTGTTTTTCGCCCCCAGGCCATAGAGGTACGCGGGATCCACCACCGGGCTAGTCAGAGCTTCCGCACCACAAGGAAGGTAGAATCGTAGAAAATCCTTTAAACCTTGAGAACTTGAGAATATGCTCTGATATCCAGTTGAAAATTTGGAGATTAGAATTGAATTGATTACTGGAAACATTCTGGCTGTTGGGCGAAATATTTGAGACTGTTTGACAGGTGAAAAATTTTGGGATTGGTCAAAATACAGGGGAGACTCTGCCGAATTTTCGGCAGAAGTCTAAGGAAAATTTAAAGAGAAGTTGATGTAAGAAGGGTAAAAAGGTCCTTTGTGCCCGACATTCGCCAGGTGTCGGACACGCACAGGACTTGGCTCGAATTCCAAAGTGAAAATTGGGTCGGGTCCTGTCAATAATAATGTAAACTTGTTAATTTAATCCTTAATGTAAAACCGTAAATTCAACACTACCAAAGTAAACCCATTAATATGAAATATAATCATCAAAACTCAAAATCCTTTTTCCCGCAACCATTGCAAAAATACAATAAGCCGAGTAATTTCCAAAATTCATTTCAAATGTTCATACCTGTGTAGAGTACTCTCAATGCACATGCCCAAGAGACCTCAACATGAAAATAAATCCACATATATATATAATATATTATATATATATATATATATACATATAGACACGTACACACATTCACCACAACAAGATATGTACTAGGGAAAATGATCTAACTTGGGGATTGTTTGTTCTCAACCACATGTCAGGATCCTGCATCATACATGTGGCTAGGGATGAGTAGTCCAACCGGGGGACTATTGCTCCCCAGCAAGCATGCTGGGACCTACATCGCACATGCAGTTGAATCCAGTCATACGCGTAGACTAACATCCCGACACACCTCCCAAAAAGAATATGTGTGCATTGATGGGTCCCAAAGACCAACTATAATTCTTTTCCATAATTCCATTATCCTTTCCATAACGAACCAAGGGAAGGTACAACAAATGGTGTGTAAACACATAAATCCCATATCCCAAAATATATCAAATTTAATAAACATAACCAAAATCCCAAATCCAACATCACCATAGTCCGAAACCCAAATTCATATACTTTAATAATAATAATAATAAATAAATAATAATCCTTGGAAATCCCATAATCTCATTAACCCCAAATAAACCAATTTCCAATCAAATCACATTTCAAACCCGTCCAAAACACAGTTGTGTGTACACTTGCCAATATAAAAATAATATTCATTTGAAAACAAAGTCCACTCACAACAAGTCCAATGCTGCTCAACTCTTAGAGGGCTCTTCCTTTGGAGTACATGAAGTGTGGTACCTATTCGAGAAATTAAACGGACTTAATTATTAAACGTACCCAACAACGAACTTTAACTCAAAACTCTAGTTCTCAGGTCTCAAAGTGTGCCCAAGCCTTCAGAAGATTTATAGAGTCATTCTAGCACTTCCCGAAAAATGAGACAGTCTCGGAAGACTCATGGTCAACCGAATGGTGAAACTTTCGATATTGGTCAATCAGGCCCATGGGGACCACGACCTCTGATTTCCGATTCAAAAGTTTCTACATGATCCTATAGGTACATGGAATAACATACTTGAAATTGGAACCGATCAAACGATCCAAACCTATCGAACCCAAATATCACATAATAGGCGCGATATTCTTTTGATAGTCAAACGGTAATCAAATTCAAATCCGTGCATATTGGTGTGCTCAGGACGACATGGGGATCATTCCAGGTCTGAAAACAAATCACCGACAAAAGGCACATGCGTCGCCACGTGCCACCACCACCGATTGGGTGTCTTGAGAAAATTTCAGCAACGGAAAATCTCAACTAAAACAGGAAAAACCTATACCAACCCATTCAAACTAACATAGGAAACAAGTTTTGTTCTTGGACCACAGCCAAAAACTAGTAAGAGACTAGCCGAATCAAAGCCGAAACTATCGGGTAAAATGGGTATATTGAACAAAAACGGCATCGGAAACTTCGAAAATCACCCGACCTTCCAGTAGTTCCAGTTTAATTTCCTTGGGTTTTTAAGCTGGAAAAATGGGTGGGTTAGATAGAGGACATCGATACAAAAATTTTGCAACCAATTTCGTTCAAATCAGACACCGGAGAATGACGAAATTGCAGTCAAAAATTTGCTGCCATGTGCATACAGAGATAAAGTTGCGCTGAGAGAGAAAGTTCCAGGAAAAAAATTAATTTGATTTCCTACTTAAATTGGAACTTCACGATATTTACTGTTGTGCCATTACACTTCCGTAGATCATAACTTCTTCATTTTAACTTCGAATTGAGCCTGCCATGTGTCTACAAACTCGTGTTCATGAGCTCTACGCAATAGTGCTACTCAATTCCCCAAATTTCTTTCTGACCAAAAAGTGACTAAAGTACCCCTCCTCCAAGGGCAGAAATGTAATTACACAATTACATAATTAATTAGTAACAATTTGTTGGGTCGGGGTGTTACATATGTGGGTAGCATGACCCTTAGTCTTCTGCATGCGTCATGCGCTTTGAGAAGCGAAATCGTGATGATAACATGACGCCTAGTCTTCCGTATGTGGTGTGTCGGTAGCACAAGTGATGAATGAAGTAATGATGGCCTCGGTTGGGGTTATCGAGGCAACCAATTGGGCCTTAAGTATAAAAGGAGGTGGTTTGGATTTTAGGATCACTTGTGTTTTGAGAGCCATTTACAAATTCGAGCCCTCCTTAGTGATAAAGTAATTTCTGGTGATTGAGCATACGACAGAGCAATTTTTGGTGACTCAATCCGCCACGAAAAAAATGTATGCTGCTCTTTTACTTACTTTGTTCGATTAAATTCACATTTTTTTGGCCTGAACTACACTATAAGCACGTATGTGATCATGATGAACGTTTGGTAGTCTAGTTGCCGTGGGTAGTGATAGCCATAGGACTCCTTAGTTTGGTCTTTGCATGGCATTTAGTTTCCCTTTTATTTCTATTCGCAGATGTTCGATAGCGAGTCACTATTTGAGAGTGAACCTAACGCGTTCGACGGAGAATCATCGGACAACTGGCAAGAAACCGATAGTAAGCACTCGGCCTTGACAGGGCCAAGGCTGTGCCTTCCATCACGGGGGTAATGTAAGCCCAACAAAGGGGGTGATGCCTTTGGGTACGATTCCGTGCAGTATTGATTGTGCCAGCACAAGCTAGTACTGCAAATTCCTAATAAGGGATACGCGAGTGCTAGATCAGCATGTGAGTTATCATTCGGAGACCTCCATATCAGGTCGTGGGGAAGCTGCTGCTGAATCTTCCTCGAGACTTGTAGTCACCCTGGTGCAACAAGGGAACCCTAGAGTGCCAATGAGGCCGCCTAAGGAGCTTTTATTCGGGGTTGATTATTTGGACCCGAATAAGAATACCAAGGTAGAGCTAGCCAAGTACCGTGTCGAATTCCTAGGCTTACCGAGTCTTTGAGCAACCCTAAGAACGGTCAAGTGGCTTTCATCACGAACACCCTCAAGCTTGGGCTTCGGTCGCCTTTGCAACCCTATGTGCAGAGGATTCTAGCCCGCCTTCGATACTTTCCCGGGTAATATAATCCCAACTTTTGGGTTGTGCTTTTGGGAACTATTATGGCATTCGGCCTTGCCGAAGAAGGGAAGCCGTTTTATGAACAATTCCCCTACCTCTATAGTGCAACCCGGTCCAAGTTCACGGGACGTGGAGGCTAGGTTCAAGCCAAATGCCTCCAAGCATCGGCGAGTGCTTATGTCCGGTGATTGGGAATCACCCCCTGACAAGCCCGTTCGGTTTCATACCCCCACCAAGAAGAACATCCAAAAGGTCAAGAGAATGAGGACGAAAGTGCTGGCTGCAGTTCGGGTTTATCCAGATCTTCTCCTTACTCCCAACTTGGTGAAGGCCAAGCTCGTTGGTGAAGAAGAGAGTAAGTTTCCGTCATTACCGTTTGATAGTTAACTTGTTTTGTATAGGCTGCTTTACCAAATCGTGTTTTCTTTTGCAATGACGAAGGCCAGGGTCATGTCAGAGTTGTCTAACAGACAGCTTATAGTGGGTAACAAGGCTCGACAGGTGGAGCACCAGCAGAAGTGCAGTGGCTCGGCCAAGAAAAAAAAGGCGGTGGAGCCGTCGGAGTCTGAGATGGAGAACCAGACTCTAGGCGAAAGCCTCATATATTTGGACGGCGAAAATCGGAAGGCCGAGGAGGTGGCTATCACTCGGGAAGCCTATTAGCAGGTCACCGATAAGCGGCCTACCATTATTAATATAGATACGGCTCAGCTACCGAAGAAACCTCTGGTGTCAGACCACTTGAAGGCCATCTTCGCTGTTGAGGACAACGACGATCAGCCTGCCAATCTAGTCAACATTGCATGCCCTCCGAAATCAGTTAAGTTTGTTAACCATATGATCGTTGGTTTGCAAATGGACTTGGCTGAGATTGAGGAGCTGCTGAAGTGGTCCATTTGGGAGGAGGCTGGCCGTGCCTTCCATCTCCAAGCCTCGGTAAGTCTCTTCTAGCCGTTTTGCTATTCTTTGGATGTGTATATATATACATTTATTTTTATTTATTATATATATGTTATTTTGGTAGGCATTTATGGACATGTGGCTCTATATGAAGCGGGCCATAATGGCTGCCAAGGGAGCTAAGAAGATGTACTAGGATAGCGCCTTCAAAGTGTCTGAGGTTGGGAAGGCACTCTAGGATCACGCCAATCTTGTCAAAAATAAGGAGGTCGCCTAACGGCAAGTGAAGAAGACCGATGATAAACTTGCTGAGATGAGGGTGAATTTGGAAGCGGCAGTGCAGGCAGCTACGGAGGCTGAGGCAGCGAAGCAGGCTGTCTAGGTGGTGCTAGAGGATAATGAATGGTCTAGGGGTGCAGAAGTCGAGGCCGTAGTGAAGGAAGCGATCAGCCAGTACTGATCCTCAGAAAACTTCACAGTCCTTCTTGACACAGAGATGGGCTTAGAAATGGTGGATCTGATCTACCGTTTCAAGTGCTTCATTCCTGGGAAAAAGCTGAACCTCAACTTCGTTGCTGATTTTCCTCCTTTGCCTAAGGGGATCACAGAGGAGATGGTGGAAGAGTACGAGGGTGAAGACACTCTGCCTAAGCCATCTATCAAAGTTGTTTCCTCATATGCTACTGACGACCCTGTTAATGCCGTTGTCTGATCTGTAATCTGAGCATTAAATTTTTTTTGTAAACTATGTTGCCATTAGGCAACTTATTTTTAACATCTCTGCTGAAAGGCTTCTCTTTATAAATTTTGTTACTTAGTTGTTATATGTTTTATAACCATTTATTTATTTATTTCGTGAATGTTTGAATGGCATAACCGAACGGCCAATAATTGGTTATTACCAAGGGTTAATGACCGATTGTAAACAAAGTAATATGCCTAATAGTAGTTGAGGCCTTACTAGTGTAAATACCGAAGGTATTTGTATTTGGTTATTACCGAAGGTTAATAAAGAATTATAAATGAAGTAACATGCCTGACGGTAGTTGAGGCTTTTTCTAGTATAAATACAGAAGATATTTGCATTTGGTTATTACCGAGGGTTAATAATGAATTATAAACAAAGTAACATGCCTAACGGTAGTTAAGGCTTTATTATTTATATCAAAGGTATTTGCATTTGGTTATTACCGAGAATTAATAACGAATTATAAATGAAGTAACATGCCTAACGGTAGTTGAGGCTTTTATTAGTATAAATACCGAAGGTATTTGCATTTGGTTATTACCGAGGGTTAATAACGAATTATAAACGAAGTAACATGCCTAACGGTAGTTGAGGCTATTACCAGTATAAATACCGAAGGTATTTGCATTTGGTTATTCAATAAATCATATGTTAAATGGTTGGACTACATGGATGACTTTGGTACCGATGATACACTACACATTTTAAGCAAACATAGAAAACTTAACTTGCCGTTAGCTAAGGTACTTCTATTTGTAATAGTGTTTTGAGATGTTCGACATTCATGGGTGACCTAGGGTCTTCACCATTCGTGCCCTGCAATAGGTATGTCCCAGATCGGCGTATGCCTACTATTTGATATGGACCTTCCCAAGAAGGCCGAGATTTCCTTCTGTTGGGTTTTTTTGTCGCAATCGATATCTTGCGCATGACCCAGTCGTCGATCTGGAAAGAGCGAGGCTTCACTCTTGAATCATAATATTGGGAAACGAGTTGTTTGTATGGTTCATTCTTCAGGTTTGCGTGCATTCAGTGCTCCTCAACCAAGTCCAAGTTCAAAGCAAGTTGGGCTTCATTGCCTTTGGGTGAAAAGTTTGCCGTTTGGTAGGAGGCTTCACCGATTTCGGCAGGCACAACTTTGAAGAACAATAGTTTCAGTGGAACTCTGCATTTATGTCAACTCTAGTTAATCCTAAGCTGATTCAATTTCTTTTTCTTCTACCTTTGCTTTATGCCCATCTGATTCCCTTATTTACTTTAAATAGAGTAATTTTTCAAATAATTTGCTCTCAGGCAGAATTTCACCTCAACTATTTAGCTCACATATTGTTCGGATACATTTGTAAGTTTTATTAGACCATCTATTTCCTACAAGGTAAAGCTGGAGGATATGGCGAAAACACGTGCAATTTGGTTTACCTACATGACAGGGTAGAATAAGAAAGGGTTATCTACTATAGACGTCCTTGAACTTGGCCCCCAGTTTCAATTGGGTTCGTGAACTTTTTTTGAGGCAATTACATCCATTGACTCGATAAATAGTTCCGATTAGGTCATACCGTCCAAGTCTGATTTGTATGTCAAAATGAAGGGTAAAAGCGTCCTTTTGAGCTGTATAGGTAATTGTTGTAAGGGTTTTTAACTGTAGACATCCCTGAACTTTGCTCCCAGTTGCAATTGGGTCCGTGAACTTCTTCTTTTTGAGGCAATTACATCTTTTAACTCGACAAGTAATTCCAATTGAGTCCTACCGTAACAGAATTCGTCCCTCTCTTTCTCAGCTCTCCCTCTCTGTCTCTCCCTCTCTCCCGCAGCTCATTCCCCCTCCTCCTTAGCCCACCCCCTCAAAACCCAGATCCCAACCCAACTTGCAACCCACCCTCAATCTCCTAACCCACAGAACCTAGAACCCACTCGCAACCTCATCCCCTCAAGCTCTCCTCTGTTACGGTGGCGCCTTTGGAGCCAAAATGAACACCACTGCAACAGCCAGCTACGCCACATCATTAGTTGACGTGGCCAAATCCAACAACACCTTCGAAACCACCGCAGTCGGCGTGGAGAAGATTGAGAAGTTCTTCGCGAGCCGTCGGTCTTCGACTTTTGCCTCAAACCTGTCTTTTGTGGTTTCTAAGTTTTTAGGTTTTTTACTCTGTTACGGCAGGACTCAATTGAAACTACTTGTCGAGTTAAAGGATGTAATTGCCCCAAAAAGAAGTTCACGGACCCAATTGCAATTGGGAGCGAAGTTCAAGGACGTCTACAGTTGAAAACCCTTAAAACAATTACCTTTGCAGCTCAACAGGACTCTTTTACCCCTCATTTTGATGGACAAATTGACGGACTTGGACAGTAGGACCCAATTGGAACTATTTATCGAGTTAACGGATTTAATTGTCCCAAAAAAAGTTCACTGACCCAATTGCAACTGGGGGCCAAGTTCAGGGACGTCTACAGTAGATAACCCAATAAGAAATGTATGAGTTGATGTGTGTCAAAAATGAATGTCCAATAGTCTCTCCCATGCTCTTAAATATCGAGAGTTTCAGAAATATCGATGGTTCAAAAACACAGAAATATAGATGGAAATATCGATATTGATAAAAATTGGATAAATCCCATGGAAATTGTTATAAATACATGGAAAATTTTAATGAAACATTAGAAGAAGTTTATTTAGCCAATCATCTATTATTTTGACACAAAAAATTGGAAGGATATGCATTGCCTAATTGGGTTGAGTGATTTAAGTTGATTATATTGTGAGCTGACAAACTTCATGACTTACAAAATCTGGAGTAATTAATGAAAGAGAATTAAACTCCTCCTTGTAATATATTTATCATTTTTCAGTACAATATTTTATGCTATATAAATTGCATGGTAAGATACATGAGTAACCTTATTTCACTGAACATGATACACGTTCTTATATTTATTATTTATAAAAATTAAAGAATAATTAAAGATGTAAACCAACTTGATTTGTCATGAAAATTAGGCACTTTACCATGCTTAAAAAATAGTAATGAAGATTGAAAATTAACTAAGAACATAAATAAATTTTTACAAAGAATAATTAAATAGGAAATAAAGAAATGATTACAGATATTTAAGTAATTAAGCAACAATTTGAAGGGGAATTTAGTATTGTAAGTACTTATAATGAATAATAAAATAATCAATAACATTAGATGGATTAAATAGGAAAGAAATAAATTATATTATGTAATTAAGTAACTGGTCAACAATATAAAACAATAAGTAATTATGTTAATTTCTATTTTGAGAAACAGCTCGCAATAGTTATAAATACGAGATTCCATAAGTACTGATCACCAAATGATGACTAGCGTGGTGGTTAAGTGGCTACTGATCTTGGAAGGGGGAGGGGTTCAGAATCCTGTGATTATTGCCTTGGCAGTACCTTTGTCTTTGCAGGATTTTTGACAGAAATAATCTAACTGGCAGCATTCGTTCCACACTTGGACTTGTGCCGCTATTTGAGTTTGTATAAATCTACTTGTGGAACGAATGCCGCCAGTTTGATTACTCAAAAGTTTGTATAAATCTACTTGTGGAACGAATGCCAGTTAGATTACTCAAAGTTTGTATAAATCTACTTCCAGTTAGATCTTGGAAGGGGGAGGGGTTCAGAATCCTGTGATTATTGCCATCGCCTGCCACTACTGACTACTATTTGAGTTATACAAACTTTGTTCATCCAATACTAAGAAACAAAAAGGTAAAATTCATTTTAAGTAATCCCACGTGCAAGGAACTTGAGCTAGTCTATCCACGGCACCTTGCCATTCGGGTAAACTCCTACCAAACAAGAACGACCCCAAAGCTTCAAGTGCTGAAGGGACGCCCTTAGCATGATCTAAAACGAGGTTGCATAGTCCTGCATAATCCTCTGGGGGACGGCCTTGCTTAAAGGCTTTCCAGCAAAAGAGCCGAAGAGCGTCATCATGATTCAACTCCGCTGCTCTGTATTTTCTGTCCACTCCATATCTGATCAACAAGTTTTCGTCCCCGGTTGTTATTATGATTCTACTTCCCGCACCAAACCAATTACGGTTTCCAGCTAAGTTTTCTAGTTGTTCTAATCGATCCACGCCATCGAGAACAAGAAGAATCTTTTTACGGCATAGGCTGTTTCTGATTGTATTGACGCCTCTATGAACATTCCTTATCTTCATATTCCTTGCCATGAGGATTTCTGAAATAAGTTGTTCCTGTAATGGAACTAGGCCTTGTTTTTCAGAAACTTCTTTTATGTTGGCAAGAAAGCTGCTACCATCAAATCGGACAGACAGACTGTCAAAAACAGCTTGAGCAATAGTTGTCTTGCCTATTCCTTTCTCCCCACAGATTCCTGTAATGCGAACATCATCCACCCCCGTATCTAAGTACATATTCATTTCCTTGACGAGGGAATCTATTCCAACTAAATCCGTGAGCGCACTTGAAACCTCTTGGCTCAATTGATTGAATATCCTTTCAGCAATCTCTTGGATAACTTTTGACTCGAACCTGAAAAAAGGAGAACAAGGAGTTCGTGTGAGGAGTAACAAATGTGCCATAACTTGTCAAAGAAACAGTATGCAATATGCAGTATTCTTTAGTTCTGTTCACTGAGACAGAAAATTTGAAGGGAAGAAGGGAGCTGCAATTTCAAATATAATGTATGCCCTTTGATTTGTAGAGAGCAGAGTGGTAATTTTTCAAGGAAAGTATATAAAGCAAACAAAGCTGGATTCAAATTGCACTTGGGAGGCAATAATGGCCTCAGTTTCTACCCAAGACCTTCTGGTCTTGTCAATTCATATGGTTTTAATAACAAGAGACACAACAAGAATGGGCATATTGATGATGTCAAAAAGATGGAAGTCTAATTTTAAACTGAAAACAGAATTTGAGTCCAAAACCCAAAAACTCTGTTTGAATCAATTTCTCAAAAGCCATCTGAAACCATCCCATTGATTGATTCAACGTAGCCATGGTATCCGTTGGGAATAGTATGTTCATAACAGCCTTCTGAAAACCATGTATACCGCTTTCGCCAGAGCTTCACAAGATACTGTCTTTTCTTAATAACAATTTTGCCTCTTTTCTCTCTTAAAATATGACATTTTGGCTCTTCTAATTACATGACATCACATGAACACAACTAACTTCAAACCACCAAATGCTGTTTCAGATATTCAGTCTAATAACACAGGAAGAAGTTATGTCTGCATATGACACAGGAAAATTTGATTTGATCCTTGAAGGACTCATATCGACAATTCAAAAGAAATCTCTGTTCCAGATGTATAAAGTTTGATAAGTTGCTATACTAAAAGACAAATAAAATAAAAATTAAATTAATAGTTGCAACTGACAACTTACTTGTTCTTCAAATCCCATCCAGAGAGATTAGCTGCCTCTTTCAGTGCAGCCCTCCAGCTCTCCACCTTGTCCATGAATTGCACATGTTCACAAAGAGCTTTCTCAAAACAACCCTTCTGTTTGCGCACATCAGATGGATCCACGTCATAGAAAACTGGGAAAACGGTCTGACCCTTTGATTTCATGCACTCAAGGATCCCCACAAGCTCATCCAAGCACCGATTTGAACAAGCATAGCTTCTTGAGAAGACAACGATCGAAAACCTCGATTCTCTGATCGTTTTCAGAATTTCTGTGGAAATGGGTTTTCCTCTCTCAAGTGCGTCGTGTCTGAAGGTGACAATTCCCTTTTGATCCAGAGCAGTGTATAGATGATCAGTGAAGTTTTTGCCAGTGTCCTCAGTTCTGAAACTTACGAACACATCGAACATCCATCCAGTTTGAGCTTCTCCCATGTCTTTGAATGAAGGCTGCTTAATTGCTTGAGGAAGATGATGAACGATAATTGGGCTTATATATATATATATATATTGTTTGCGTCGGTTGGAAACTACAAGGAATTCTCGAGGAAACAGAACAAAGCGTAACCCTGCGTAAGGCCCTTTTTCAATAACTTTCTGCCGAAGTTAGGAAGGGGAAGGAGAAGAGGGTTTTCACAAACATTGCCAAAGTGTCAGGGGAAGACTTCCAAGTCAATATCATTTTTCATTAGGTTAGCCCGTCGACTTTTTAAATAGTTATAAATCCATGTCTCCCATGATAAAAGAGCAAAAAATAAATAAACGGAAGATGGGTAAGAAGTAGTGGAACATGAAATCCTTTTGAGAAGATATACAGAAACATGAAATCCTTTCCACATTCACATTCAGTACACGACCACAGTCAGAACTCAGAACTTACAGCACCTTCTATGGTGTCTTGCCTTCAGCTAGCTAGTAGCAGAAATTTACTTCGGACGCCTAAACAAGCAGTATGACAAAAGCTGCTCCTATGACATGGTTAACTAGTTTTACCAAAATTCCCAGAATGCTGACTGGTGCATAAAATTAACTACGTCATTCCTACCCGTTCTATACAGCCACTACTGTTACTTCAAGGAGGCAGTCCAAATTAGTGTCATCTACCTTAGAAGTTACACAAAATACAACCTAAGCCAACTGCAGACGGCACTACCACTTGAGAAAACCTACTCGATCCGTGCCCACAACATTCTCATCGGTAGAATCTGATGCACTTCCCACGGTTTCGTCTGAACTCTCGCTTGGAAGGAGTTGTATACGGTCAGCATGCTCGATGATCCAATCAGTGACTTCAGGAGATGATGCCCATTCTGCTATAGCTTGGCGGGTAGATTGCTGTGTGAAATCATCCCACTCTTTCTTTGTGAACTTCTTTCGGCTTTGCATCTTGTGGAAGGTTGAATAGTACTCCTGTTGATTACGTGCCCTAAAGGATGGTGACATGACACCTGCAAGAAACAGACACAAATAGCATAACTGAATGTGTCAAATAGCCGTCCCAGAACCATGCCCAACATGTAATACTTTGATAAAGTGATCAATGAAACAACAACAAAAAAAAGTAAAGGAACTAAGTTTTGCAAGGGGATCTTACTTTCCTTCACACCAAAGGCACAAGTAAAAAGAAAGTAATTTGAGGGACATAAAAACCAAAACAGAAGTGAGGAAAATCTTGAAGAATATTTCTCACTTTAAAAATCATAGGGGGGTAGAGAGTTTCCGCAATGAAAAAATAACATATTGGTCATGATACACTTCAGCGTGTATAAAAACATACATATTTTGGGATTCCTTTTGCATGATAGTTAAAGCTGAAAAGGAAATGGATATTCTGCATTTTAAGACTTAGTTTTTTTTTTCTTCTAAATAACCAGAACATAACCCAAACTCTTTGTTAAAGTATATAAGAAGGAAATCCATGTAGCAGCTGGAACAAGAATCAATCAAAACATGCAGAAACATAACAAGATAAAATAAAACAAAAAATACCTTTGACAGGAGAGTCAGACCAAGCAGATAGAGTCGATGGACTCTTCCAGTTCTTCTTTTGTGGGCTAGACCTGCTAAGAAATTCTGGACGACCGTGTCTGCCCTTGACCTGTCTACCCTGCTGCAGCCAAGGACTCCCGCTCCCAGCACCCAACTGATGCCTGCATATAATCATAGTAATATATTTTAATGTGAAAAACGGTACAACAAAAAAGACCAGCAGCAAATAGTTCTGGGATACAAAATGTTATGTCATCAAATGCTAAGAACATAATGACCATATTCTCATGAATATTCAAAGATTCTCCTTATCAATGGTCACGACCGCATCCATTCATCTAACTGCACTTTCTTAGACCACTAATTTTTACCTTCGAGATACAAAATCAAGTCAGAATCGTTAAACTCGTTTCAAGAAAAATATACTGTTATTGACAATTGCAATTAATTGAATGATGAGATAGTACAGTAATGAAATAAAACCATCCCTACTAAGATTTCTTCAATACTACGATGCATTCACTTCTTGAATACCAAGAAAGTATGTAGGGAAAGAATGTAAATCTTGCCATTTCAGAGAACTGATGAGCTTGCAGATAATCCAGCAAGAAACCAAAGCCCCAACTGCTAAAGGAGTATCGAGAGTGCTCTGAGAAATAATGAAAAATGGAAAAAGCACACATATTAAGAACAAATGAGAACAGCAAAGAGCAATGACATGAAATGTTGGCAATTACTATAATTTATAAAACTAAATTTAACAGCAGACTACTCCAGAATCAACCAATTCAATCATAAGTGCCAGTGGGTCAACAAGAAAAATGTAGATGAAAAAAGTTTCAAGTGACATTGTCCTAATAGTACCAGGCAATGAAGAGGTAAATTGTGTTTCTCTGGTTGAAAATTGACCCTCAAAGGGACAACAAGTAATAGTAAAGGAAACACAAATCCATGTTTACTAAACTTGGCTATACAAAGTGAGATGTTGTATCTGTCTATTGAGTATTCAGTGTACATTCATTTACTAACTAAATCTTAGGACATAAAGACATGGCCTTATAATCCAATAATTCTAATTAGTCTCCATTTTCACATTTCAGATAAAAAATTGCTGACTTTGTTTGCACTGAACGTTCATTCAAAAATAATTTTAGCTAGGTAAGATTCATTTGTTACACATGCAGTGATTTGGATGTTTGATTATAAGATTGTTTACCATGCTGTGTCTTCAAATGGTACTTCTCTTCTAAGGTTCCATGTAACAACAGGGTACAAATTGCTATCCCACATTAAGTTTGATTAAGCAGGGAAATGTTTGTACTTGAATATTGAATATACAGCCAAAAGGAAAGTGAGAAAACACCTGCAAGATGGAGGTGGTTCCAATTATGCGCATCGCCCACTTAACAAATTGGGCTATACCAACATCTACTGTTCCATCTTTTGAGACGACAAACCTCCTCACAATCCAGTACCCTAATGCAGCTCCCGCGAGGATAATTCCCACTAGTAAAAATACTGAGACCTGCCAGCAAAACATGACTAGGTAATTAGGCAAGACAGTAATATCATGATGTAAACCAAGGAAAAATGTCAGAAGCAGATAATTAGTCTAAACTTTGTCTTCCCACCATTTATCTTCACACAAGTAAATGAAAAGGCCTTATATTATAAGGATTACAAAATTAGTTTGATTATCTCTCTTGCTAGTTGTTAATTTGCATACATGCATGCACAAGACAACCTTACAGTGTTTACCAATGCAGGGTTTCTTGCCACTAATACTAAACACCACCTCAAACAAAACAAAAAACAATAGAAGTTCAGGTAAACTAGTGAAGCACGACTTATTGGATCCAAAATTGCAATTATACTCTACAGATGACATACTAATGTTAAGTGGTTTTTGCATAATTGTGATCCCAGCAACTAAAGGTAACCAGTTGCACAGGAAACCAGCCCTTTGAAATAATTTTATCAAATACTTTTTAATTTTTTGTAAAAACTATTAGGCAATGTTATAATAAAGAAAAATCCATAACGACAGTATGCCCTTTATCCTCACTGCTGTCACTTATCAGTGCCACTATTTAAATCTGGATGAACCTACAAATAGCTAAAATACATTTCAGAAATATTCAAATTATAGGTTCCTTTTTTTTTTTTTTTTTTTTACAGGAACTCAAAAGTGAGCTCATTCATATTACAAATAAGATTTGAATTTCCTCTTGGTGAAGGCATAAGACTGAATTTAGTTCTAACTTACATCACATAAGTAAATGAGAACAACAAACACTACTCATAAGTTTAGGGCTCTACATGCACCATTCAACTTAACCAAATTTTTATTCTGATGTTCTTTTACCAATGTATTTTCATTCATCATCTCTCAACAACCACTCTCATTTTTTTATGTATCTCTCCGCCCTCTCTTTTAAATAAGAAGAAATAGAGACAAAAATGTTATGAAACGGGAAATAAGGTAGTCCACAAAGTAAAATCCCATTAAAAAATAATTAATATGAAAATAGGCAAATCATGAAATGTTTATGCGGAACCTTTTTTTTCTTCCTCATGTCTAAATTCAGCATGTTATAATTACGAGATTAATATAAGCAATTTGGTCCACATGGAGTGCCTTCATAATTAAGGATTACAAGGTTGCATTTTTTCCTTTTATCAATAATCAAGGATTTCAGTATATACACTTGAGGGGCGGGTGTGTGTGTGTGTGTGTGTGTGAGAGAGAGAGAGAGAGAGAGAGAGAGAGAGAGAGAGTATGAATGTATGAAAAAGGCACAAAAGACTGTTTCCTTGATATCTCTTAATATAATGCCAAACTGCAGATATATTGTCATGCTCATCAGAATTTATCCCAATAATGCAAAAAAAATCCGCTGGTCCATATTTTCATGACATTTTGAAAATATGGATAATATACCTAATATTAGAATTGGAATCACAAGCATCCAAAATATAAACGGTTCAATACAATTAGGATAAGATTAAGGGAACAAATACTTACTGGGTTGTGCATCTCTTCACTTAGCCCAAAATTTAGAAGAATTGAATTTACCAGCACAGAAAATTGATGAAAAAGAAAAGATCCTGCTCCAAGCTGTGAAAGGCATATAAATTCTGAGATTTACTTGCACTATATATTATACGAAGTTAATGAGTTACTCTGAAGCAAGTGAAGATTCGAGATACCAAGCCTTACCAGTGATCCATAGATAGTAAGATAGAAGACATTTTTTCTTCCAGTTGGCAACAACTTCATTCCCTAAAAGATAAAAGAAAAAGGGTTATGAAAAACATCGCCTACAAATTTGCAAGCTAAAAACTGCAGATGAAAGCCAAAAACATCACCTAATTCCTACAAATTCATTATTGCGTGCACTAACAGATACACATGTAACAGAAAGCCAAAAAAAAATAAAAACTACTCTTGATTTTCTGCTGCAGACCTAGTTTAAGAGGAAACCATAACCTAAGGGCAGAAGTTGAGCAAAGTGAAATGCACAGATGTCCCCTTTCAAGTATTTACCCGAGCAAAGTGCATAGAAAATAAGGTATTTAAGAAATAGGCAAAAAGCCATCTTTGTCCCTATAGTTGGCCGCTTTTACCACTTTAGACCCCGTAGTTTCAATTTTTTCAATTTATCTATGTAGTTTTCAATTTTTTCAATTTTATCCTTGTAGTTTTCAATTCAAAGCAATTCAAGAACATATTTCAAGTTTTGTCTAAATTCCTCCCAACTCCGTTAAGTTTTGACCACGTGCCCCTCATAAAGGGGTATTTTGGTCCACTCGAGTCAAATTCCTCCCAATTCACCAAAATTTTCATACAGAGATGCAAATTTTTTTTCGACACCCTAAATCCCAAAATCGCACTTAAAGTGAGTGGGAAGAGCTCTCGCTTGTATTTCACTACTAGATGGCTCAAGTGAACTAAAATGCCCATCCACGTGCCCCTCACGTGGTCAAAGCTTAACGTAATTTGGAGTAATTTGACAAAAATTTGAAATTTGTCCTTAAATTGCTCCAAATGGAAACTATAAGGATAAAATTGACAAAATTGAAACAACAAGGACCAAAGTGGTAAAGCCAGCAACCTATAAGGACCAAAAATAAACTTTTGCCTAAAAAATATTAAATTCAGTTTTGGGATAAATAAAAAAACTGTAGCCACAATCTCCAAGTTTATAAGTTAAGCAGAGTGCACACTGGAGATTATAATCATAAAAGCATTGGACAGATGCACCCTTTAATTATTTACTTGAGCAGTATTTTTTATATACTGGATATGGTCAGAGACTCCAGGTTTGTGTTTCCATCCATATGCTTCTCACGCAGTAAAAGAAAAAGTCAAAGCCAAACATAAATTAAATGAAGAATTGAAAGAAAGAAAAGAAAAAAAAAATCATTCAATTGGGCATAGATATACATCTGGGAAACACAAATAAGTACCTGGAAAAGAAGGATTATAATGACCAGAAAAACTCCTATAGCCATTGAACTGCTATAATAAAAAGGAACCCAACTGCTGACAATCGGTGCCAGCAATAGTAAAAAGAATCCCAGTGCTAGGCACACAAGGCGCCATTTCTGAGAATCTGCAAAGACAAAATTGAAATAATTATCAAAGCTTGCAAATCGTAGAATAAGAAATTGTAGTCAGCTATAAATTATTTTACTTTTGGCAGACCTTCTTCAACAGTAATGGTGACCGAACCAGGTATTTCATCATTGAACTTGACATCAATATATTTTTCATCATAAGGGGACATAACAGTGCTCCACAACTCTTTCTGAAGATTTTTCCAATTATCCTTTTCACACTGACATGGTACAAGAGAATTATTCCTGCAAACAAACTAATGAGTCAGACAAAGCAATCCACAGAAAAAAGAAAAATAAGTTGTGTGTGTGTGTGTGTGTGTGTGTGTGTGTGTGTGTGTGTGTATAAATATAAATATATGCTAGAGAAAATGAGTAAGTGACAGCAACAGGAGAAGGGAGGGTTAAGCAAGCATGCACTTAACAGTAAAAAGACGTGACATTTTACTCACCTGTGAAAGCAGACCTCAATTTTGCTATACAATTTCTCTGGGATTCCGAGAGATGGAGACAAAGTAATTCGAAGTGAACTTGCATAACTCCCAAGTTTTAGCCTGGATATACCAGAAACTCGTACTCGTTCACACAATAAAACATCTTTAGAACCAGGAGTAGAAAGCGGTGCTGGGCTGACATCTAGTACTGGGTTTTCAAGATCAACACCTGTGATTTAAAATTGCTGAAAGTTATTTTGAAATATAGAAACAAACACGGGAAAGTATAAAAGAGAAAAGACACAAAGGCATCAATCAAAATCTTCGAAGTTTAATATCCATAAAAACATATTAAACACACTGTATAGGTACAAAAAATTCAAATTCAAAATCATAGCTAAATAAAGTGCACAGATTAGTGTATGTTATTGATCTGACACTAATCGAAACTTGAGTGGTATGGTACAATATTTATGTTAAAAGACCAAATCTAGAACGAAATAGTGCTAAACAATAAGTACCACTCTATTTTTAGGCCAAAATCGACATGTTTGAAACCCTAAATCAGCCAACAATTTGACACTTCACTCACGCAATAGAGAAAACCAAAGCAGCATAACGGTAACCTAACTCTCCCTCTGGTTAACATGAAAGCCAAAGATAGAAAGAAAAACGTCGTAGTGGCACTAATCATTTCCATAGCAAATGAACAAGCTGCAAACTATACCAAACATATGCAGAACAAGTCAAGTAGAAGCTTTCACTTTCTTAAATGGAAAGACATTAAAAGAACAAACCCACATAAAAAAGTCATTGACTTTCCTGTATTTTCTCAGAAACCAATCAAGCGACCAACCATCTACACTAAGAAAACCGAATACAGAGGGACGACAGATACCTTGGATAGCGCCGTCGTCAGTGGCGAGTGAGAGGGTTAAAAGAGAGAGACAGAAAGTGAAGAGAAGGACAAGAGTGGCGGTGGAAGGAGAGCCCATTGCATCGCAAGCTCGCGCTACTCTCCGCTCTCCGAAAGAACTTTCGCTCCAAGTCCCCTTCTCTTTTCTTCTTTTTGTAATATGCGCCTTACGGGCTGTAGGCTAATTTTTGAGCAATGCCGTCTCAACTTGTGTGCTACTTAGAAAGGAGGATTTTAGGGCATGTTTACGTGTATCATATTTGGAGTATATACTCGTTGGATAACGTTTTCAGAGAAAGTTTTCTTAGAATATTTTCAAATAATAAAAATAAGAAAACGAATTTGCATTTTCAGAAAATGAAAATACATCTGGTAAATTAATTAAAAAATATCTTCAGAAAACAAAAACAATGAAAACGTGTCTGATAGTACAATTTGAAATAATAATATGTAAGTTATTTTTATGAAAACAACTTTTTTTGTTTTCTACAAGTACACATGAACTTGTTTTCATTTTATGAAAACATTCTTAGTATTTTCTGTTTTTGGACCACTAAACGTGTTTTTGCCTCATTTTTGTTCTCTGAAAATGAAAACAACCCCTTAAAACATTACCGAACATGGCCTAAAAGTTTCCTTTAAAAAAAAAACATGAGTATATGTGTATATATATATATATATAAGTTTGGGAGTATTTAGATTTAGATTTAGGGGAACTTATAATTAAACCCAAAATGAGAGAACTATTTATAAAGAGACCCAAACTTCTAATGTTTGGACAATAATGCAATTATTTATTTTTAAATTGCCTAGAGTCTTTGCTTCTTGCTAGCCTTATGGAACAAAGAAGTTTGATTTTCTTGCTTTGGACTGATGCTACATCTTTTTGCTAAGATGATTTCTTCACGTGAGATGATGATACTTCTTGCTTCACATGGAGTTTATGCTTCCAACATGTTATTTATATTGTGTAGCTCTTCTTCTCCTAAGTTATTCCACTATAAGTTGTCATTTTCTTCTGCTTCAATTTGTTCTACTATTTGGTTACAGATTTAATAAAAAAGTTTTGCTCCTGTTGTGCTTATCTTGAATTCATATGTCTCATATAGTCTCTTGGATGTAGTCTCTGAATAAATCTTGATAAAGTTGGACTGGTGAAGGAGGTTTAGACGATCATCATTGAACAATTGTTGCCCCGCTATTATTGCTTCTCTGTATTTTTGAGTGTCTTACTTGGTAAAGATCTCTGTCTTTACTGATTCTGTAGGATTAAACAGTTCATTATGAGAAATAATAATACTATGTTGTGTTATGGCTGGGTAAATACTATCCTTAAACCACTCTGGGGGTATGCTGGTGAAAACTAATTTACGCTCTTCCAGAGAGGGATATAAAAACTTATAACTTCTTTTAATTTTGAGGAAAATGAATCTAAATGATTACTATTTTCAATATAAAGTTGACCTAAATAACCATACCCTGCTAAAAATGTTGGAGTAATTGTGATATTTTTTTTGTTATGCTCTAAATGCAGTTCTCTATATTCAACCATGTTGATACTAGCTAAATAAATAGTATAATGAGAATAGCTTTTAATAATGATTTTTATACCAGGATGTGGTTTATTTTTAAAATTAAAAAGAAAAGCTTGAATGTATAACTGAAGAGATATATTTTGCTCATATTCTAATCTAATCATTTGACTCTTAATATCTTCTCGTAAAAGTCTATACCTTTCTCGAGCTAGGGCTTGAAGAAAATATGAGTTTTTAGTTTTTAGTTCAAGGGAAAATTCTATATTATGCTCAAGTAAGTTGGGCTCATTAGCCTCTTTTTCTCGTGAAATCATACTTAAATTTTGACATCTTAAATTAATGATTCTAAAATTTCTTACTATTGTATCATACTCTTTCTTTTGCTCTTCATGCTTTTCCTGCGAAAAAGAAAGTTGTTGTTTTGCTATTTTATAATCATAATTATATACCAAAAACTCTTGTTCAAGGGCTTTAATAAGTTTTTCATGTCCTCTTCTCATACTTTCATTATTAATTCTAATGTTCCAAAAGTTGTCTAAAAGAACTTTTTGTTTATCTGCTAATGATGCTTAAGTACGATATTTTAAAGCAAGATTTCTAACATCTTGTACTGGAATTCCATTATAAGAATAAGTATTTACTACTAATCTTGCTTGACTAATTATGCTTCATGGATTACCACCCTGTGATGGTGTACCATTATTTTTGTTGCCAGAGTATTATGCTCCAAAATATTGCATACATGTTAATGAATAATACGGGATAAGACGTCTGTTAAAATATTATCCATACCTTTAATATGCTCAAATATTGGTCTAAATCCATTTCCTGTAATAGAATAAGCAAAATTGACTCATCTTCGGGTTGCTTGTTTATTAGTAGTAATTTTATTATAATGAGAAACAATATTATGACAATTTGTTCTAATAGTAAAATTTCTAAGTCAGTGGCTGGAAGTCTAGCATGCATATCATTAAATTTACCAAATGCATATCTACAAACCTTTTCTTCAGATTTAGGTTCTGCTTTATGTTTCTTCTAATATAAAATTCATACCCATCCTATTAATGAAGCATCTGTCTCAACTATTTTGTAATTATTATCTAATGGTAATGCTAAAAGTTTAAGTTGAGTTATATCTTGTTTGATATTTTGAACTAATTTAATATCTTCACTCACTACAAGAAAAAAGTCACTTAACAACGTGTATTGTGCGTTGTTGAAGGGTATTAACAACACGCGACGCACATTATTGAAGCTGATGTCATTAAAAGGTCCAGAGCTTTCGACAACACGCTTTGCATGTCATCATTGATATCAATGCTCGTTGTTAACACCATTAAATGCAACGCGCGCATATTGTGAAAGAAGTGTACAACAACGTGTTTTGCACGTTGTTGAACACATCATTGACAACGTTCGTATGCACGTTGTTGTTACATTTTTAACAACAGCCTTTGCATGTTGTCATACTAAATATCAATGTTTTATTATTATTTTCAAATTCACCTTATAACTATATAGTTCATCTGTAAATTGAAGCTTCATGATAAGTAAAACTATTTTCTTCTTTCCTAATAATAGATAACACATAATAAAGAACTTTCATTCAAAAAATAACTCCACACATATTACAAAGATTGATAGATTCATTGTCAGAGTTACACTTATCCACATGGAAGTAGAGGGAAACTGTACTATGTCTATAATTATATTTCAAAACCCTTGTCGAACATGATCTAGAAACTTGATAAGTTGGGCTAAAGCTGATGAGCCAATGAATTGGATGTGAAGTGCCTGATTGTTAGAAGAATTCCAAATTCAATATGCTACTGCCAACTTCAGTGTTAGAAGAATCCCAGTTCATATTGTATTCTTGTGCAATTTCCTTCAATCCTAAGCCTGGCCTCTCCAGATGGAACACTCTCAACTGAAATTGAGTGGCAGAAAAAAAATACATTGACAATACAAGTCTATGGAAATGCTTTAGGAACCCACAAACATCATTGTAATGAATAAACTACTCATGCAACTATCTACATGCATCAGTTCTGATACATTAATAAAATCAAGTAGACAAAATTCACCAATATTATACACACAAACACATATATTTATTTCACCAATCCAGAGAAAGATTACTTCCCCTATTTAGTATTGAATATTTCTCTTCTTTGTGACATTTATACAAGTAACTAGAGCACGAAATAAAAAGGGGTACATGAGTATGTTGACAGATAGGCCCTCTGTCCAGAAGACCAATAGACTCCCGTTCTTGTAAGCAATTGTGAAGCTCTGTTTCATCCAGAGAGCAGGTGTGCACAATTTCTTTACAACAAAAGAACATGAACTCAAGACTTAAATGAAAATCTAAAAGTAATGAAAGGAATTAATAAAAGAAACATATATCCCATGAGAAATTAATAAGGGCAACTTGGATGAATTAAAGCAAACAACAAGTGAAACAAACTTTCGAGACAGACAGAGCTAGTTTTAAACATGGATTCTAAGCTTGTATGGGACTTAATTAATTTGGAGATGATATGTATGTCAGTTTAACTAACAAAAAAAGGACAACCAAAAAGCTGTATCTTGGGTTCTTTTTCCCACATGCATTATAGATTAGCACAGCAAAAAGGCCCAAATAGACACCTTGTTTTGCTTCTAAAATGAAAGCTTGAGTGTCAAATCAATATGATAATACCATATTCCATGAAAATACCACCACCAGCTGAGCTCCCCTTTCTGTGCACTGCCCAAACCTCCACACCCTATAAACCCAATACTAATCAAATTACATGATCAATTCAGCAGAACAATATATATATACATATATATATTCGAACTACCAATACAAAAGCAAATATATATTCATATCGGACTCAGATTTTTGCTTTTTTTATATGTAAGATTAAACTTTTTACGTGTTCTACCTGATCCTCATTGCGGTAGCCCAAAGAAGCTGCACTTCTCCGCACCACTTGGCCACCACAGAAGACAAAGGTTGAACCTTTGGCATTGAAGAGACCTCTTTCGAGGTCTCATACACAGCCCCAACTTCAAATCTCGGATCTGGAGGCCCGATTGCGTACGGAATCGGGTTTAGGTCCACCACCAAATTATTACCGCCAACATAACCAAACCCAAAACCATTCCCAACCCTCTGACCCATCAAAATACCAAGAACAACAATCAAAGCATACCTTTTACTTTTCCATAGAACTGAGACCAATATGGAAGGAAGGCAGCAGTTTGGGTTTTGGGATTTTGGGGTTTTATTATTTCTCAGTATGACAGACATAAATTAAGGAGAAAGGAAGGAAATTCACATGAAATGGAGGCTGTAAGATGTTGAGAACGAAGAGATGGATGATTCAGATTCTTCCCCAATTTTGGATAAAGTTTAGTCTAAAATCTTGAGAATATAAAAAGGGATTGAGAGAGAGAGAGAGAGAGGGTTCAGGTGTGAAGTTTGAGAATGAAGAGGAAGAGGGATTCTAGATGAGAGAGAGCAAGTGAGGGTTTGGGCTCAGAGATTGGGAGGGCACAAGACAGAGGATGTAGAGGGTTTGAGAAGAGGGGCGAAATTAGAAAATTAGTGAGAAAAAAGAAACAGAAAGAGCGGCACCCGAAATTTAAAAAGAGGGAGGGAGAGTGAGGGAAATTCGGATATATATATATATATATATATTCACGAACATTTTACTTCATTAAAGTGATATAGTTTTGACAACATGCGCTGTGCATTGTTGAACTCCAAATATAACAACACGTCAGAATGTGTTGTTAAAACATCCTCGAAATTCCATTTCAACAACATGCACTAAATGGGCGTTGTTGAAAGAGATATAACACAACACACATACTCCGCACGTTGTGAAAAGTTTAATTCCACAACGCATAATTTATGCATGTTGTTAATAACATGTTGTGGTAGAGTATTTTTCTTGTAGTGACTATTAAATATTTTTTGCATGTTTTACTAGTTTTACCATGCAATGTTGCAATCTTTCTTCCTAAATCAGGAACAAAACTTCTAGCATGATTCAATAATTCTAAAAATGCTTGTAATTATTTTTTTTCTTATAATTTATCTGAAAATTCTAACACTTTTTTAGCTGTGTTCTTGTAATTGTATAGTTGCTGACTTAATATACATACCTAAAAATTCTATATCTTTGATCCATCTTTCTTTGAAAGATCAATGGTGCATTCTTTAATCCAAATGGCATGACAAGCCATTCAAAATGTCATTCTGGACAAGTAAATGATGTCCATTGAAATGATTCTTCTTCTAATCTAATTTGCCAAAATCCTGATTTACAATCAAATTTACTAAAATATTTACTTTCTTGAATTTTATTCATAAATTCATCTTTATTTGGTAATTTATAACTATCTTCATAAGTATTATCATTTAATCTCCTATAATTATACATTATTCTAGCTTTACCTCTTTTAAGCTCTGCGTGTTTTCTAACTACAAAGGCTGCTGATCTGTGCCTAGATTTTGAAGGTCTAATTACTTTTAAATTTTGAAAGCTCTTTTATTGGTGTTCAAATTATTGTTTGTCTAACAAGTTACAGGGTATATTTGCTGTTTTAATTGTTAAATCTGGATTGATAATGTCTAATTTTGCTAATATCTTATTCTTATTCCAATGTAATTGAGGATCTTCTTCTATAATTCTAGTTTGTTAAGCTAATTGTAATAATTCTTCTAAAGTCTTTGGTCTATCTTTTTGCATAATTTCTAAAGGCTCTATTTCTCCTACAATTGGATACTTATGGTCAAATATTATATCATCATATTCTAGATTATTTTGTTCATCTCTTTTTTGTTCATTTATTTCTTCTATAATGCTTCAATATTATAATATTTAAATTTTGTTCTTCTATGTTAATACTATTGTAAGACTCTAATATATTAATTTGATCAGTTGTGGTTATACTTTTCTTTAAAATTGTAATATCTGGAGGTGTATATAAAAAATCCTCCTTGTAAACTTTTTTTAAAAAAAATTTAATTCTAAGATAAAGGGATATGATCCTATTGAGGATATAAAAGTTAAGGGTAAATTAAACTGTCGTCTTTCTATCCTAATTGGTATATTATTATACAATGTATTAAATGACAGGACCCGACCCAAATTCCGCTTTGGAATCCGAGTCAAACTCTGTGCGTGTCCGACACCTGGCGGATGTCGGGCACGAATGACCTAATTGCCCTTCTATACAAAGCACGAAAAAAAAAAAAAAACAAGGTTGACTTCTACCAAAAAATCGGCAGAGTTCCCTTGTAACTGGATCAATACCAAAATATTTACACCTGCCAAACAAGTATATATATACAATCAACTGCCAGCATACGTATATATACATTCTAATAGTTCAATTCTAGGTCTAGGGCAAAACATCAGAGCGACTACTAAGAATTTACAAAGGAGTCAATCCTTTTATAAAACAAAAAGTCCTACATCAAAAGGAAGGCGTGGAAGGTGGAAAACGGCCTGGTGGTGGATCCTTGTGCACGCCTACTGTCTGGGGGCGCAAAACATTAAAAAGGGTGAGTGGACCCAAAAACAAAGTTTAGAAAATAGCATATGAACATACTAACCCCACTGTAAAACAGTTATACAAATTAAATTATTCTCTTTATTTCTGAAATCAATGCACTCATATAATTATACATGTATATAAGCCAAGCATAGTCATGGTCAACATTAATTTCTTAAGGCATTGAAAACAGTTTTAAACTACCACCTAAGTATACCCCTTATTTCCATCAATTCCTAATATCCGTCAATTCCTTGCATCACCATGGGTGATACGTACTCGCAGGTCTCAGTGACACAAGGTCAGTCCGAGCCGCAACTCGCAGGATTCAGGGGACCGTAGTCCACCTGATCCGCATTACTCGCTCCACACGAGTTCGAGTACCAAAGAACTCGTAGGGCAACTGTCAAGCATGCTGACTAAACCGAAGGCAACCAATACAATCCGAAGGCAACATTTAATCTGAAAGCAACATTTAATCTGGGTACAAGGTGGTTTAGGAAAATATAAAATATTCAAAAGCATAGAACAGCTTATAACACTAATCTTTGAATAACATTTATTCAAGATCAAATACTGTAACTAAACTGCTTAAATTTATTTGTAAAAACAAAGAGTCCACTCACTAGTAGTCCGTGCTCGTTGGACCTCTTGAAGGTCCCTCCTGCGGGTCAACTGGTGCCTGGGTGCCTGATTCAATGACCATAATATTCTATTAATACAATATAGTATTAATTTAAAAACCCTGACCCCCGACTCCTAGAAGTACATGCGTCAAATTAAAGTTGTTCATATGCCCATAAAAGCTTTGAAATAGTTTGGTGGTATCTTGGGACTCAAAAAGCGCTAAAGTCCCAAAAATTCAACCCGGGACCCCGCGGGTCCATGACCTCACAATATGATCCGGAAGCCTTTAGAAGTTCCAATATATCTAGGACACATGTCCCGAGGGTTTGGTCTCGATCGGACGGTCGGACTGATCACGATTGTACAATAGCACGATTTCTAAACCCTAGCCCTAGGTTCTTGATTTCAGAGTATCCGGGACTCCGATTCACGATCCGTCGAATCCTAAATGATTCTGATATTGTCTAGAGTAACATATCTGAAAAATATTACGATCCAACGGCTCGACCATATTGAACCAGGAAATCGCACAATGTAAAATTCGTTCGAGGCTCAAATGGTATCCAAATTGAGATCCGCGAATTTCTACGCGCTCGTGACAACTTAAGGATCTCATCGAGACACAGTGCCACTTCACTACCCTCGCCCACGCGCCGGTAGCGCTGGGTGTCCAAAGCGAGTACTTATCGTCGGAAAATCTCAAAACCACGGCTCCAAACTCCTATCCTAGGTATAACACCCTATTTGGAGCCACTTTTGTTCTTGGACTTACCCCAAAAACAGACCGGAAGTGGCCGAAATCGAGATCCCAAAACTGGCCGAATTTCCAATTCGAAAATCAATTACCTACGCTGAGAACCGATTGAATCCTACCCAACAGGCAGCTAGAACAGCTCGAGAGGTTCAAAATCCATACCTGGACCGTCCGATTTGGTGGCCGGACGACGGAGATCGACTGCCGTGAAGTTTTTGTCAAAACCGCTCGGATTTCTGTAATTTTCGGCCAGCACCGGCGGTTCCAGTGACTGAGGTTTGTCGGGAAAGGAAGAGGAGGTGGCAGCGGTTCGAATGGGTCTGGCCTCGTGGCCGGTGGTGGTCCGTGGTGGCGACGGTGGCTCAAAATCCGATCGAATGAGGGTTTGTCACAGAGAAGCAGGAAGCGCGCGGGGAGGGGGAGAGAGAGAGACTGAGGGAGAAGAGAGAGAATGAGGTTTTGTAAAATCTTATTTTTCAAATTACCGTTTTGCCCCTCGAAGTATTTTAACCGTATTTCCTTCGTTAAAGCTCCGATTCGTGTCTACAGACTCATTTCGTCGTGCTCTACGCGACGGTGTGTGGGAAAGTGTCAAATTCCTTCTCGGTCAAAAAGTCAACTTTTCTTTAATAAATTATTCCAAGGGCAAAATTGTCTTTTCTTCTTAATAAATTACTAATTAAATATTAATTTAGGTTTGGGTTATTACATTAAATATACAGGTCTTGTATCAAATTGTATTATTCTTACTAGTCTAGCTAGTTTTTGCCTAAATTGTTCTGGCACTAACTCTTCTTTTATTACATTTTTTGTGCTACCTATATCTATCATAGTTGTTAATTGAATTTTATTTTCTTTTGACAATTCTAACTCACAATTAATTGTTATTAATGAACTTGTCTATTGTTTCTCTATACTAAGGAAATTATTCTTTTGATTATAGTTATCTATTATTCTAACTGTGTTTATTTTTATTGGTCTATTGTTATAACAAGGTTTACAATAAACTATTGTGTTAGTGTAATATTTTTCTACCACTACTTTCTTACATTGGTTACATTCTTGAGGCCATCCTAAATTAACATATTTAAATCCTTCATGCTCTTTTTTTTTTCTTCAAACATACACATATATTCATCTAATTTACTATTGGAATTAATAGAATAGTATGATTCTAATTATGAGTCTAAAGTTGTTCACCCATTTTGATTTAGTCCTATGATGGTAGGGTAAAGTTCCCCATTGACTTGACAACCATTGGTGATCAATAAGTCAACTTTCTTTTGTGCGTGAGCGTGCCACTGCTAGCAGTTTAAAACCTTAATAGATTTCAAAAAAATAGATAACTTGCGCCCCAAGTTACTAATTCTAAACAAACAATTGTGAATTTGGGTGAGGCATATCTCTCAAGTAAGTTTTTTTCTTACCTCAGACTGGTGAGGATTTCGCAATTTTTCACAGTACAAAACTGATAGTTCTGGCCAAAATAGATAAAAAGAAGACAAACTGTTTAAGTAGAACTGCCTATTACAGGACTCAAAAGAGAAATGTCAACTCCAAAAAAGATAACATGACATTGGACTTCGATTTCTATCTAGATAGCTGCCTCTGAACTGAGCTGGACTAGATATCTCTATGCTGGATTGGATCGTCAACACCTTCAACTGATAAGTTTCAGCTGGAAATCGATACAAATGTTTGAGTTTGACAGAGCTTCAATCTATTTCGAGCCATAGAAGGCTTGTTGAATGGGCAGAATTGAGGCCTCTTTAGTCTGAATATGACATAAATGGCTAGATTGGTGGTCACTGAGCTGGAGCTTCACTATGGTACCTGTTATGCTTGACCAAGGCTTTCTGTAAATTTGTAGAAGTTTTCATATTTATAAAAACCCGGACTCTACTTGACTTTGCTTTGTGCTTAACCAAATTTGTAACGAGAGAAATCTTGCTTCGTAAAACCATTTCTCTGAACTGAACTGAAACCAGAGATTTGAATTCTAGTTGATTTGTTTCTTGTAGGTCAAAGAGCTTTTCGTTGCTTCAGTGTCTGAAGGTTTCTTGAGATCAATTGATCTTTTTGATTTTGTTAGTATGACTCAAAGAGTTTTTGTCTTTATTGATTTTTTGGTTGTCCTTTGATCTGTTCACCTCCTCTCATATTTATAGGAAATGCTGGAGTGGGGTTTTTAATCGTTAATAATGGGTGGCAGATCTTTCAAAAGATCTTCCTTTCTCAAAGCCATAAAAGAGGGAAGTTTAGTCATTTTGGCAAAGAAGAACTATCAACAATCAGCTTTCATGGAGGTCTTTTCCTTACTTTTCTAAAAGAAAATCAACTCTCTTTTGTTCCCTGTTTGTTCTTTGTAAAAAATAAAAAAAAACACAGTCTGTGATGATAGTCAAGTTGCTTTTTTCTGGTGAGCAACCCCTTGCTTCCTACTTATCCCTTGAAAACGTAGCCCGCTTATCTCTTGGAAAGGCAACCTACTTTGGTGCAAAACTTCGCTGTATATGAAAAGGGGATTTGATCTTCTTTCCCTGGTTGCAGAAAATGGAGAAGTCCCCTTGTAAGACATGCCTTCATGGACTCCCTATCACCTCCTCTGTGATAGTTGAAAATTTTGACTTTTTCCTAGGTAAGAAAGTCACTTGAGATTTCTTAAGAGAAACCTACTTTTAGAAAGATCTGCTGACTTTCCTTTTCCTTGGGTAGAGTGAGAGTTTTCTTAAAATGGCCAATAATTGTTTTTTTATATTTTTAGACTAGGACTATATTCACAATATGCTAAAAAGGTCTGGGCTTAATTTAGCTTCTTGGTTTGATTTCTAATTCATATAGATAAAAAGCCTAAAACATTTTATTCATGGGCCTTTTGACAAAAAATGGGCTGGCGTGCAATATTCTGGCCCAAACAAAAGCATTAACACTATAAATACTTTTATTATCACTTAAATTATCATCGAGGCTATAAATTGATTCTAAATCTTCATTATCTTTTAATTGAAATTGCTCAATTAATTGTATTTTTTCTCTAAGTTGCTTTCCTAATTTGGGATACTTAGATCTATTATGTCATACTTCATCACAAAGATAACATTTACATGTACTTTTGTTGGGTACTTTATGTAATAACCCAAAACAAAATATCTAAAAAGAAATAAAATATCTAAAAAGTAGAAATAATATCTTCTAACAAAAAGACAATTTTGCCCTCACATATTTTAATAGGGGAAAAATTGACTTTTTGATCGAGAAAGAATTTGGCGATTCCGCTTGTGCCGTTGCGTAGAGCACGGTGAAACGAGTCTGTAGACACGAAGTAGACTCGAATCGGAGTTGTAACGAAGAAAATACGATCAAAATACCGCCAAGGGCAAAATGGTAATTTGGCCAAAAAGTCAGATTTTTAACCCTTTCCTTCTTCTCTCTCCTCATTTCTCTCTCCTCTCTCTCTCTTCTCCTGATTTCGCCCAGCAGCCCGACCTCTGCTCGCTTTTGACGTCGCCACGGCCGCCACACTTGGAGCCGATCTCCGCCGTTGGTACCAAACGAACCACCACTCAACCGCCGTCATTTCTTGACGAGCCGCCGCCCTTGCCGTGGCCGGAGCTTGCCGGAATCCGCCATTTTTGCCGGATTTCCAGTTTGAACTTTGAGCTCGTTTTTCTCCTTCAATTCTCCACCAAATCGATCGAGTAAGGTATGGTTTCTCAGCTATTTTTTGTGTTCTAGCTGATGGATGTATGGGTTTCGATCGATTTTGGCTCTAACACATTCGATTTTCGACTTGAAATTTGGCCGAAACTTCGGCCTCCGTGATCTGCTGTTTCTGGTCACTTTTTGGGGTATGTCCAAGAACAAAAGTGACTCCAAATGGGGTGTTTTACCTAGGATAGGAGTTTGGAGTCTTGGTTTCGAGATTTTTCGACCACCCGAAATCGCTTAGGACACCCAAATCTGCCCGCGCATGAGGCGGCGCGTGGGCAAGGGTGGTGGAGTAACTCTGGGAAGTTTTGAGATCCTCGTGTCGTCACGAGCGCGTAGGATTTCGCGGATCTCGATTCGGAGTCCGTTTGAGCCCCGAACGGATTTTCCATATCGCGCGATCCCTGGGTGCAGTGTCGTCAAATCGTTGGATCGCATTGAATTTTGGATATGTCGGTCTACATGATTTCAGGATCGTGTAGGATTCGACGGATTGCGAATCGGAGTCCCGGATACTCCGGAATAGCGAACCCTGGGGCTAGGGTTTGGATTTTAAGCGATAACGCGATTTTGGCTAATTCGACCGTCCGTTTCGGACCAAACTCGCGGAACATGGTTCCTTCTCTATGAGGAACATTCAGAGAAGCCCAGATTGGCCATCGGAGATCGTGGACCCACGGGGTCCCGGATCGGCCGATCTGGCAGCTTATCGCTTAGTTAAGCGTCGGGTTTTCCAAAACTGATCCAAGTGTCTAAAAGGCTAATGTGGGCATAGGAGTAACTTGAAACCAGTGCACGTATTTCTAGGAGCCGGAGGCAAGGTGTTTAATTTAATTCTTTTTATTCAGCAGTTTATTAATTTAATATTCATGGTTAATCAGGCACCAGAGGTCCGGTCGACCTACAGGAGGGATCTACGAAGGGTCTAGCTAGCTCGGACCACCAGTGAGTGGACTTTCTTTCATGAATGATTTTATATAAATGAGTTATATGAATGATTTATATAAATAAGTTTACTTAAATTATTTTATATTGATTTTATATAAATAAGCTTTTATAAATGAGTTTATCTGAATAAGTTTTATGAACTATTCTTTCGAGCATGATTCGTACTATTACGTACTTTGATTTACGTGATGCTTAGTTACTGAAGCTCCAGTAATATAAAAAGCAGAGTTTGTGAACTTTATCAGAGGAAATGGCAGTTAAGTTTTAGATTTACTGAGATGCAGTGAGTTATTAGATTTTTCTCAAAATAGTTTATTTTAAAACCACCGTGTACCCATTTATTTTTGGTGATTTCCCACAGTCGGACCGATGTCTACGAACATCCAGTTTGATTTCAGTTATGTCAGTGCACTTGACTTTGCCTCACGAGTTTCGAGGACGCTCGGACCGTGAGTGCTAGGATTGCGGCTCGGCAGACTTGGTGTCCCGAGACCTGCCAGGATTGCGGCTCGGCTAACTCTGTGTCCCAGAGACCTGCCAGGATTGCGGATCAGGCTGACTACGGTCCCCTCTATCCTGCCAGAGCGGCTCGAGTCGACTTGGTGTCATCGAGACCTGCCGGCGGATCAGGCTTATCATAGTCCCCTGATTTTGCCAGTTTGCGGCTCGGGTAGACTGCGTGACGCCCGAGACTTGCCAGGGAATTGACGGATATGACAGGGGTACAAATAGGTGGTAGTTTCAAAAGATTTTGAGCTTTCTTTTTATCCAGTTATGATTTTCCAGTTAATTTATACCAGTTTCTTTGATATTCGTGCATTTATATCATTATATATCTGTTTAGTTATACGAGTATATTCATCAGTATGTTTTTACATACTTATTTAAATGACTTACATTGAAATATAAGTAAACCATCGATTTTATATCATTACTTATTTTTTTTAAATGGGGGTTATCATTATGGTTATAAATTGTTTCCAAAAACATTATTTTTGTCCACTCACATTTTCAACCTGTTTTTCGCCCCCAGGCCGTAGAAGTGCGCAGGATCCACCACCGGGCCATTCCTAGCTTCCGTGCCACCAAGTAAGGTAGAGTTTTGTGGAAAAATCCTTGAAAACCCTGTAAACTTTAGAAAATGCTTTGATATCTAGTTGAAACTGAAAAATTGAAGTTGAGACCTGTTATTTGAGATGTTCTGGCAGTTGGTTTGGTATTTGAACTGGTTTTACAGGTGGAAGACTTTGGGTTTGGTCAAAATACGGGGGAGACTTTGCCGAATTTTCGGCAGAAGTCTAAGGGAAACTTTAAAAAGCTTTGGAAACGAGAAGGGTAAAAAGGTCATTTGTGCCCGACATTCGCCAGGTGTCGGACACGCACAGGACTTGGCTCGAATTCCAAAGCGGAAATTGGGTCGGGTCCTGTCACTTTATATTTTCTAATCCATGGTTTATTTGTTGTTTTCTTAAATTGTTTAGGAATGTAGTTTCTTCTTCTAAAAGTTTTTGAAGGTTGAATTCTAAAAAATTTATATTGTTGTTTATAAAGTCTATATGTTTCTATAACTCTTTTTATACAGCTTTTTTTGCCTCAATTTTCTATGACATTCATATTGTTTAGGTAAATCTATATTTTTACATCTCATGTAAAACTGTTTTCTAATTTGTCTTTTTGTTTTTATTTGACTACATTCTGATTGTAATATATCATATATATATATATATATATATATATAGTTCCCTAGAGTGTTTTTGTCATTCATTCCAAATTCTTTCTCCTATTGGTCCTTTAATTTTTGTCATATAAGCTTCTAATAAATTAAGATCATCAATTCTGCCAATTCTACCTAAATACCCGAAAAGGTCTAAAGTATTTTCATTAATACATTGGAAATCAGAAATTTGTAATTGTTCTAAATTTCTTTTGGCTCTAAATTGTTCTTCTTCATTTCTACCATGTAATTTATTATGATCTAAAAATTCATATTTAATTAATTTAACAAAAACATCTATATTAAACATTTCTTTTGCTGCTTGATATTCTCTTGGATTTTTAGTTTTCCATGCCTCAAAGTAATCAAACATCATTCCATCTAAAGTATGTTCAAAGTAATTTAACATATCTTTACTATTGCTAAAAATCTAACATTAATGCTGCATGTGCACATCATTTTCCCCATCTTTCTATTGATTTTTTCCCAATCTTGTGGGTCTACATGATTTAAGTTTAATATATTTCATGCTAAATTAATTTGTTCAGTTCGTTTATAAGGAATTCTATTTTTTCTTGTTAAAAGGCTTTTCTATAGGTTTCTTCATTATTTTCTCTATATGGTTCATTAGTTCGCTTAAGATTTTGCTGGTCTGTTTTACTTGCATTGACTACAGATGGTCCAATTGAACTATACTGAGCTTCTACTGGCATGCATTCTACTTCAGTTAACATATTTTGATATTCTTTTTCTCCTAAAATATGTTTTAATCCTATATTTAAAATTAAATACTTCATTTCTTTATCTGACAATCTATGTATTCTTAAATCATAAGTCTTATAATTTTCTATATATTCTTCTTCATTTAAACTGTCGATGTCATCTATGAGTTTATCAACTATATTTTCAAAATTATGCTCAATTATATTTATTTTTAAATTATCAAATGCCACATGCATTTCTTGTACTTCTATTTCTAAGTCTTCTATATCATTTATTTGTTTATAATTAATAAATCTTACTATTGCTTCACCTATACGATTTTCAAAAATTTGTGCTTTATCAGGTTGTCTATTTTTTGATACTTGTAAATTAGGTAATATCCATTATGTTCCTTCTAAAAAGCTATTATTTACTGGTTTTGCCTGTATCATATTAACATGTTTACCACCAAAAGTTTGTACTAAATTTTGAAATTCTATATTAAATTTATAATTATAGTTGTTTGAAACTTTTCCTACATACATAAGACTAATACTTAAATTTTTGTATTCACCTTTAATATTATAATTTTTTGTTCTTATATTAATTGTAATATATTTACTGCTAGGTTGGTGCTAAGATCTACTTCTGTTGTAGCTATAGCTGTTTGCTGATGATTATCCCATCTATCATCATATATGTATACTAATGCTTTAGTTCCTACTAATGCTATAGTTATTCCTATCATAATTGTTCCTATCTGAATTTGTTGATAGTGTGACTTTTTAAGATGTTCTATTGCTATGTTACTAAGTAAATTAAAAATTACTTCTTTATCTATACATCTTACTTCATGTTGACTAATGTTACTTACAGTACTATGTTTATTTTTTGAGAATTTTCAAAATCTTTTCTAAGAAATTCTTGTGCTTCTTGTTCACTAGGGTATATATCTTCTGTTCTAACTATTTATTTTCTTTTTTTTCTAAAGAGTTCCATTTACTATTATCAAATGGATTTATTCTACTTTTTCTTTTATGAGGATAATTGCCTAAGGTTAAATTTTCTAATTTATCAATTAATTCTTTGGGTAATGTAGAAGTAGTATTGTGCACTACTTGATTGATTTCTACTAGTTGTTCTTCTAATTGGTCTACTTTTCAGCTAAATTTAAAATTAATTAGATAAGTAAATTATTTTATCTTGTGGGAATATTACTACTTACTACATATGTTGTAAATTCTGTAAGGCATACTGATTCGTCATCTAGTTTACCAACTTTTTCTAATACTTTGATATATTTATTATTAATTTTAAAATATGTCATTAAACTAAAAGTCTATCGATTTTATTATGTAACTTCTCTACTTGTTCAGTTAATTCTTTAATACTAATTGAATTTTTTGCACTTCTATTTTTAATTGCTCAATAATTTCTAATGATTGGAGTTCTATTTGTTTTGGCTTGCTATCTATAAGATCTATGAGGTCTTTGATTTCTTTCTTACTAGGAAATCTTTCAATATTTTTATTCTTATCTTCTAATTGTTTTTAAGGAATTTTTCTGAAAATATTCTAATAACTGTTGAATTATTCTATTATATTTATTATACTCAAATTCTACACTTTCTACTTGACTAATTAAAAGGTCAACAATACTACTTTCTAAGGGACTGTTACTGTTGTGTAATAGATGTCTGTTTTTTTTTGTGTGTGGAAAATAACAAACTAATGTATTATTATCTAAAGCTAATTTTCTCTTTTGTTGTTCACTGATTTCTAGATTAAGGTACTTTATCATATAATTTATCTGAGTATATCCTTTTTTAAAAATAAAAAAAAAATTTCTAATAGGTGTCCACTGATCAGTTCATAATTGTATATTATTTTTGTACCCTTCTAGCATATGATTTCGTTATGTTTTTTAGTTAAACTTGTGCTTTTAATCTCTTTTGTATTTATCATTCAGTTCCTTGAGTTTTAGGTAGGAATAATGGTTTTGAATAGGAAAATGTGCAAAATGGTGCAAAAACGTGCAAACTAAGTTAGAAATGTGGTTGGAAAAATGACATATGAACTTCAAGATGGAAGGCTCAAAGTCATCAGTTGCTTAAGGGAAGCCCATGAATTGCTAATTATGCTGATATAAGGATGAGATGATTGTTGCTTGATCATGATGAGCTATGCATGAGCTATGGTTTCTGGTGAGATTTGTTGGTGAAGTGCAACAACCAAATAAGAAAAAAAAAATTTATTTTAATTGGTGAAGTGAGTGTTGTAGGTAGAAGGCATATTAAAATCAGATTTCCTCTTTCATTCTCCATATAAATACTACATGCATTCTATACCAAAGGAAAAAATCACATCCTGGGATTCACACTCCTACAAATCACTCCATCCATCCTCCATCTTCCCATCATTCCCTAAACACATTCAGAAATCACTCTCAAACACTCCCACAACCCCAAACACTCCAACAATCAACCCAACACTCTAAATAACCCCAAATCACCAAAACTGTTCCAGAAAGCCTTCCTTCCATTTCCCTACAAATTCCCTCTTTCTCAGCCATCACCACTCACCCAAACTCATCCCAAATCATCTTCTTAACCTTCATACATCCTTTTAGACATGGGAAAGCTCTTGGAGAAGCATTAGACGTGGGCAAGCTCTTGGAGAAGCATTGGACACCACAAGTACCTCAGAAAATGGTTTTTCTACTCTTATTGTATTCATTATATTTTCTCATTTCTGTTTAAGTTTCTTTCTTATTATGAGTAGCTAAATCCATAACTAGGACTTCGATATAACCTAATATGAATATTCTAGGTTTATAAATTTCAAGTTTCAAGTTTAATTCATGATTCATGTTCTTATTCATTATGCTTACTTGCCTATATGCTAATCGAAATGCTAGCTACCATTCAGACTCGTATATCTTAGTTGAAATTAAGAGTAGACACCATATGTCTTAATTCGAATTGAACTATGAATAGGAAGAGTATGTATGGACATTCGACAACAAGAAATAGATACATACTTGGTTGTTTAAAACATTCTTCTATGCTTAATGGATTTCCAATGCTTAATTTGACTTCAATATCAAGGATCTAATTAGGGAATTAGGAATACAAGGTTAGGACCAGACACCATGGCTTAATCATACTTTAGCTAGAATCAATCTTTGAATCTGAATTAGATTTGTTACCTGAATCCTTATAACCTAGAATTGGATTGTTTTGGTGAATCGAATGCCCTAGTCTCCAAATCTATTTTCCAACCCTTAAGACCACTCTTTGTTACACTTGTTTACTTGCTTTCATTTGCAATTTCATTTTGTTGATTTGTTTTCGCAATCATAAGCACTCTCCCTTCAAATTCCAGTTTCATTTTGCTTCATTTTGTTTTTCCAAACTCAATCTCACTCTAAAATCTGTTTTAGACTTAACTTCTTATTTAGAAAATTGGGTGATCTAAGTACATAATTAATCTAAACTTCTTAGTCCTCGTGGGTACGACCTCGTTCTTGTCTTGCTATACTACTAATTGGCTCGTACAATTGCTAGTTAACACAAGATCCACTAAGGGCTAAACATGCAAACAGTTCACTGTTCTTAACTGATGATTCTGGTAATTAACAAAATTTTAACAGGTTATTAAACGTTGGTTTTTATCAGTTGTGTTGATTGACTTCTCTCCTCAAGGTACTTTACTGTTATAATTATATTATTAAGGAGCTAAAATTAAGCTCTAATACCATATTTTTTGCGGGGTCTCAATCAAGGTTTCTAAAGGCCAAAATAACAACTAGACACCATGCCTACAACATGGAACTAGAACACAGAACTGCAAAGACGCCAACTTAAAGGGCTATGGAACAGAACTCAGAGGTTCCCTGACAGACATCCAGTTATTGTTATGGCAAATATCAAACATGATCAAGTGCCTAAACCCTAAATAATCAGTTTAGCAAGATAATAACATAATTATAAAAAGTGTTTCCTAGTTTTGGACAAGAACCCCACTAAGAAAACCAAAAATAAAAGATAAAAAGACTTACTTAATTGCTTTTGTTGCTGGAACTGTTATGACTGAGTATTAACGATGGTATGTGATATTAATAATGGTCAAAGTAAGAGAGTATAATAAGATAAAGTATATGTATAAAAGGAGTTTATTGATTGAAAACTGAAGGAGAAAGTACTGAGATTTTTTCTTCTCTGGTATTGTACTTCCCTCTTCAGCATTACAAAACTATATACACCTATGCACCGACTCTACTAAGGATGACTAAGGATGAGAAGAGGAGCCTCTCTATCTGATACCATCTCTCTATCTATTTGAACTTTCATATATACTTCACATGCCAACTGATGGCAACAAATGATTCTCATGCATTTTAAGACAAAATGCACTCAAAAATATGTACAAAGAAACAAAAACATTATTTCTAGCATTGTTGGATAGAGACAAAGTGATAAAATTTTCACATGGTATGGTCGCTTGAAGACAAAATCTTCACATGCAGGCCTGGTCTCTTCACACGCTGATGGTGGTTTTCAGTGGAGGAAAGAGCTATAGGACTTGCATGTTTTTTATGCTAAAGATAATGGGATTTTTCTTTACTTTAAAAAGATTTTGAGTGTTTTTTAGAGCTGGCTGCTTCTTTTGGGCTTTTCACTAAATTCCTATTAGATTTATATTGACCGTTATAGAGTCTATAAGAAACTAGCTATATTCAGTCCACACTTCTAAGGGAATTTACAATGGTTGTTCCTACTTAAAGGAGTATTTTTGCATCTATTGAATGCTTTTTTTTTTTTTTTTTGTTGTTGTTGTTGAGAAAATACGATAGTAATTATTGATGAAACATATCATAGTACAAAGCCACAAAAGAGCCAAAATGGGTACACTATACCTAGTGACCAAACCCAACAACATGTTCATTTGATAGAATTATGCCTAAATCAACAAATACTCAACCCCCTGATTCAGCATCTCGGAGGACTCGTACTCAAACTAACAATACATCTCCACCGTGCAAATGCAGAAACTGCATATCTGTATTGCAGTCGAAACCTAAACACAGCAAACTCCTAAAGAGTTCCTGAGAATTAAAATAAAAAGTGCAACAAATTCCTAATGAGTAATAGACTTAAAACAAGAAACAGGAACACTGCTCCACATCCTCTCCTACAATCAAAGAAATCCGTAATGCCATACTAGCTAAACCCTTAGTGTCACACAGGCTAAACCCCAACTCACACAAGCCGGTAACTTTCATTATTATAACTCCAAACACTGAACTGGAGCCAAAACCTTGTATATGTGGACCAAAAGTGGCAACTAAATCATGGCGACAATGATGTTTCGCAGTGTCTGCTTCCACATCACATACGAACCACATAGCAACCATTACTATCTTTACCAACGTCGACGATGCGGCCTCCGCCAAGATATATAGCACCATCGATAACTCTTATTACAGCCAAGCAAAAAACACCCAAACCAAAAAAACCTGCAACTAGAAACAATAAAACATAAAACAAAACCAAGACCCATGAGAAAGGAAAGGGAAGGAAAGAGGAGAAGAAAAAAAAAAGGGATACAGAAAGAGAGAGAAAGGTTGAGACGGAAGAGAGAAGAGGAAGATATGGGCTAGGGTTTTTTTGGCTTGTGAGAGGAGATAATTTTTAATTGGATTCCATTTTTATTTGCAATAATACAATTCAATAGCTTAATATCAGTAGTTATATCTACTTACATGTTTCTTTCAATATTCAAATAAAATAAAATAGATAAATTTAATAACACTAAAAATTGTAACATTTAAATATTCTCCAAAGAGAGCTTTAAAAATAGAAAATTTTGAATATATTTGAAAAAATATTTATTTATTTTTATGCCGAACTTGTATATTTTGATTTTTTTTTTCAAAATTATAGTCAATGAAAGTTATAATGCAATTCAATAGAGATGTGGGTCCCATGGTTAGCCTATTGCAATACATTAACAACATAATGCATTAATTGTTGTTTTTATTTTTTATTTTTAATTGGCATGTGGGTCACATGGTTATGGCTCATTTGGGAGTGATTCTAGATAGACGAGAATCACTTTTGGGGAGAAGCATCTACCATGTGCTTCTTTATATAATCACTTTTAATGATTTTAAGGGATTCTAGATAGACCAGAATCACTTTTGGGGAGAAGCACATCCTATGTGCGTTCCCATAAAATCACTTATTACCACTTACAGTGATTATATGGAGAAGTGATTATTGACCTATTCAGAATCACTCCCAAATGAGCTCTTAGAGCATCCACAATGGTGATGTGTAAATTTGGGGGTGTAAAGCCACTTTTACATCCCCTTTACATCTCTAAGGGATGTAAATGTGATTTTTGTTCCAATGGAGAAGATGTATATTTGAAATTTTTTTTTTTTTGGTGTTAATCAAATGCAATTAAATATGGGTCATTGATTTTCAAAAAGAAATAATTTGGGCCATTCATTTGTTGACCGTTGGAGACTCTACTCAGCCTATTTGCACTTTGTCTTCCATGTGGCCCGCCACTTTCCTTTTTCTGGAGAGTATCCTTCTACTTGCGTGTATATGGAGAGTGGAATCACCTTTTCAGCTACTCTTCTCTCTCCTTTCTCCTCATTTCTTGCTTGTGAGGTCCGCTAAATGGGTGTAAAAATGGATGTAACTTAGCATTTTTTTATACACATCTGGTGGCCAATGTAAATTTACAAGCCTTTACAGCCTCCCACTACAGCAACGTCCAGTGGTAACAAGTGTATATTTAGCATACATCCACCTTTACACACTACCATTGTGGATGCTCTTTGCTTATTGCAATTGTGCAAAAGTGGTTTGGTGCGGCTAGGGTTAACTCAATATTACCTAACATTTTAATATTTTTTTATTGTTCTAGATTTGTAAGCCCTTATTGGTGTAATGGTTTGGTACGGAATTCTGAGGTTGCAAGTCAAGGTTTTGACTCCCTATGGCTCCAGTCTTTGAATTTTAGTGCCATTTAACCATATTGTGGCTGATTTGGTTCAGTGAATCAACCATTTTCATATTCTAAAATCGTGAACCAGACCAGAAAAAATTAGTTTAGTCCGATTCTTGAGTCGTTGTTTGCTTTTTTGGTCAAACGATTTTTTTCAGTTCGATTATATTCAGTTCTCTTGTTTGCAGTTCGTATACCCACCCGTAATATTGAGGAGGAGACTTGGTTTTCTCACACACTTACACACTACCAAGATGTCATAGGGGTTCAAACTTTTGACATGAGACCTCACGCACGCTACCAAGATGGAGATTCAAACATGAGACCACTCATCTGCAAGCGAATGCTCGTTCGTAGTTTGAGTAGTTATTATTTCCTTTTTATGTTCTTTTTTAGGGCAGAAAGGCTTGTTTGGTTCGTCAGACTGTAATAGCTAATTTCTGTTGGATAGTATTTATCTGTTCCAAAGAGTAGTGACTGTTTATCTATTTGAACAAAAATTTTGCATAGAGAATATTCACAGGTTGATTCCTCGATCTTCGATCTTCCTTCTCTCTCTTCTTCGATCCCTACAAAATAAATTGGAGTAAATATACCACAACTGGGGGTGTTGGCTAAAGACACTCCAATGCCTAAGTTAGTTCGTTTTGATCTTGATAAAGATACGACAATAGCTAAAGCGTGGAGTTTTCTCTCACAAGGAAAGCCAAGTGGCCTCGACCCTGTGTGGTGACACTTTTCTATGTGAGGAGAGAGAGATAAAAGGGGTGGAGAAAGAAAGATAGAAAAGAGTGATTTCTTTAGGGTTTTTGGAATTACAGAGGAATTTAGAATTATCTTGAATGCCTTATGTAGCCATGTATTTATAGGCTCCTTATATACTAGGGTTTGAAGAATAATCCTTATTTAATTAGGATAATTCTTACCAAAAAATAAGAGATTGGAATTAATCAAGGAGATTCAATGGAAATCTCATCCTTAATTTAGGGATATATTCTCATCTTAAATCAATTATAATTTTCCTAATTAAATACTAATTGACCTAAGGAATTTCCCTTTTCCATGTGTCACCTGCTCATTGATTGCTGAAATATATGCTCCCACAAATGCCTCCTAGCTTCTACATGGCGCATTTGTTGGAGGAGATGTGAAATACTCTTCAGGCTTTGCAACTATGTTTGGGCTTCCAATTATGAGTTGGATTCCTAGTGGGAATAGGCTTGTGACTTCTTGTTGGTCAAGTATACCCAACTGCTATAAATGCAACACTTCTCTTTGCTTTTCTTCATATCACGAACTTGCTTTTCTCTACTTTCTAACTTGTGAGAGAGATCTTAGAGGATCGTACTACTTGTTGAGGAGAGGAGTTGCAGTGCACACCAAGGTAAGTTACACTTGGGTTTTTATTTTTCTTCAATTTTTTCTTCGCAGTGAGGACCAGCGGTTGCTGTTGACTGTGGTCGTCACTTGCTGGTTACTGCCCTTTTTTTTTTTCCTTCTCTATTGAGCTGCTATGAACTTGGGCTGCTCTTGCAGCCTTGGGCCTGTTAAGATTGTGACCTGTTGCCTTGTGCCACTTGGGCAGCGGCTTGCCATGTGATTTGGGCCATGCCTTGAGCTATGTTGGCTGGCTAGTGCAATGTCTTGCTATGATATGTATCGAACTGTTGATCTGCTTTACTCACATATCCAATTTTTTTTGTTATATGTGAGTTCCTGTGACCAACCGACTTTTGTCTTTTACTTGCAGTTGACGAGATCAGTAAAGGGCTTGATCTTAAGCCGTACATGGCCAAAGTTTGTCAAGCCATGAAAACAGGAAGGTAGTTTGCCTCTAGCCGGTGATGTTGAGAGATGGAAACATGATGGTCTCAGCTTGGATGATGAGCTCGATCTTCCGCTTAAGGTGAGCAGGATACCATCTCGGATATAGAGACGCCCGAGAAGTGGGTGGTTGGTGAGACGATGGCTGATAGGCCTGCAGTTGAGGAGGATAAAACAAAGGAGGGCGCAGCTGATGAAACTAAGGATGATGTTGTGGAGAAAATAGCCAAAGCTAACAAGTAGGTGGTTGCAGCTGATAAGCAGGCTGCGGCCAATGAGCAGGTAGACGAGGCTGATGAGAAGATCGCTATAGCTGATGAGCAGGTAGCTGAGGTTGATGAGCAGGTGGTTGCAGCTGATGAAGTTTCAATGTAGATGAAGACTTTTCTTCTTTGTAGCTTTGTGGCTTTAAGTATTGGTCTCGGTTGACCACTTCATCTGATCTGCTGAACTTTGGCCTGTCGGCTGCTCACTAATATACCTGAGCTTTTAGATCTATTGATTCTTGTTCTTTTTAGGTATGTTGACCGTTTTTCGTCGCATGTTGGCACTCTTGGTTTGGCAACTGCGTGAGTTGTCTCTTGAGTGGACCTGTTGGCCTCTTAGTTGGGCATCTCCCTTAGGATGCAAGAATATTTATCCACAGCTTACTTAAAGGGTGCTTCTCTGTATCTCCCTTAAGATGCTTTGGATATTGTCTTTCTTCTCCCTTATGATGTTTTAGATGTTGGTCTACGTTTCCCTTAGGACGTTTTGGTAGTTGGCCTACGTCTCCCTTAGGATGTTTTGGCAACTAACCACATCTTTCTTAGGACGTTTTGGGAGACGTTTAGGACATTTTGGCAGTTAGCCGACATCTCCCTTAGGAAGTTTTGGCAGTTTCCTACGTCTCCCTTAGGACGTTTTAGTTGTGGCTTACATCTCCCTTAAGATGTTTTGGTGGTAGCATATGTTTCCATCTTGTAGAATTGTTACCGATCACATCTTTTGACATACTCCGTAGAGTCGTGTGCATGGTAGACCAGAAGTAGCCTATGTTGAGAGCCTTCTAAACGAGTGACCTACCCCCAGCATGATTTCCACATTCACCTTCGTGGATTTTACAGAGCACTTCGAGAATTTGCAGGTACTTGATGCAGGTGAGATGAGGATCGAAATATGACATTCGAACAAGCTTGTTGTCTTTCATGTTGTATTTGCAGCTTTCTGCTTGATTTTTATGGCCTCAAACTTCTCCCTTTGAAGTTTTTTTATTACCAAGAAGTCGATGGTAAGGTCTTGCCAACATCGATGTGCATCATGTTCGGCTGCTCTTCTTCTTCGATGTGTGGTTGATCAATATGCTCAACTAGAATTGAATGTTAGAATTGGGTGTCCAGCCTTGATCCTAGGCTTGCCAACGCATCTGCTTGTGTGTTATTTGCACAGGGAACTTGTTGGATGATGAAGGTAAAGAATACATTCAAAAGCTCTTGGACTTTGTCTAGGTATTGGATCACGATTGGGTGTTTCGCCATGTACTCCCCTGACACTTGATTGGTTATCAGTTGGGAATCTGAGTAGATGGCTAGCCTCTTGATCGACAACTCCTTTTCCGCCCGCAAGCCAGCTAGCTGCGCCTCACATTCGACTTCGTTGTTTGAGGCTAGAAAACCCATGTGATGACCTGCTCCAATAAGTTTCCATCCGGCTGATTATAATGACGCCTAAGGGTGGGCATCAAAACAGGAATACCGAAACTATCTCGAAACTATGCCAAACCGTGCCAATCTTGTGCCGTCCCGTTTGGTGTTGAAGTGTGAATGGGATGATACTGTGTCATCCCATTACCGTTTGGCATAACATTGGTTCCACATTTGTGATCCCATTTGGTGTCATACTATATTGAACAGTACATTGGTTTTATTAATCCTAATTTAATTTCAATTCCACCCATATTCTCCACAAACATTTCTTCGACTCCTCTTTGTTTCTTTGCGTCCTTTCCTTTCCCTTTCTTTGACTATTCTTCTCTTCTCCTTTCTCAATCATGATTTGAAGCCGTAATTCCCAAATCCTCCACCATCAATCGATTCTTCTCCTCCTCCTCCTCCTCTCTCTCTCTCTCTCTCTCTCTCTCTCTCTCTATGTTCTTCTCCAAACCAGTGAAAAAGGAAAGCCTCAACCCAAAGTCTCTCTGAGTTTTTGTGTAGAAAAATATAGGGTTTTTGAAGATCTTATTGTTGGTGGTAGAGTGAAGCTTTGGGAGGCGGCTCCAGAATCGGATCTTCTTCAAACCCATTTCCCTCTGCTACCAATTTCAGTCTGATCTTAGATTCTCAGGTATTCATTTGGTTTGCAATCATTTGTTTTCAAATTTGAGAAATTGTTTTGATTTTGGTCCCCACATCATTGATTTGCTTGTATTGTTCTTGTGTGACTGTATCAAATTGAGAAATTGTTTGTTTGCAATAATTTGCCTTTAGGTTATTCATCCGAAACAATAATAAGTTAATAACAAAAATTGAGAAATTGTTTTTTTGCAAAAAATTGCTTGTATTGTTCATGCGAATACTACAACTGCCATTTATAAAAGGATCTTTTAGGCTATATCATTATCTCTTTAAGGTTAGTGGATGGTGTTTTGTGTTACTGTTGATAATTTGTTACTCTAAATGGTAGTAGCGTATTAAAGCATTTGCATGTTGGAAATGTGAAGCATGGATGAGTATACTTAATATGCTGTCTAACTTAAGCACAAGTATGGAATGAGGTTTACTGACATAAGTGCTGGTACATTGGTTGGCTCAATGAAGGATAAGTGGGGTTAGAAATAGGAGTACAATAAGCATCAGCTTCATATTTTGGTTTGTACGAGAACCGATCTATTTTGTAGTTAATATCTCGGTGAGCATTGAGAAATCAACTCTCATGTTAATTCTTTGTAGTATACTAGTATTATTTTGCTTTTAATGGGTTGTAATATTTTGCTGTTAATTCTTTGTAGTATACTAGTATCATCTTCTTCCTTGGATGTTTCCTAGCAAAACTTCTATTAAATGGGTTGTAATATTGTGGCATTTCAGGTCATTCCATGTTCCTCATCTGATTTAGTTAATAGTTATTTGTTTGAATGCTAATGTTGCCAATTTATAGTATGTTTAGTTTTATTTTTAATAGCATATAAAAGCTGTCTTGCTATTGTAATTCATTCTGTATATTCTGAGAATTAGAGCAATCAATCTAGAGGTTTATAGTTTGTTTAGTTTTGCATCAAACTGCTTGTTTTGGTTTTGTGTTTTCAAAATTGAGAAATTATTCTAGTTTTGTGTTTATATGAATCTGAAACTGCTATTTGAAGCAGCTTTGCAAGTATTTTATTCTTGAATTTGCAGCTCCAACCTAGCCTGAAGCCCCAATTGGGAATTTGGAATGCTAAGAGGGCCCGAAACTTGTTTTTACTATTATTACTGCTTTTGCTAAGCTTGTGACTAGGCATCTATTAATAATATCCATATGCTACTCTTGTTCTGTGCATGCAGTTTAGATATATTGCTTCTTCAACAGGAACCTCACCATTACCTGAGATGACACCACCACCAACACAATCTGCACCATATCCAACCCAATCTGCATAAGGAGCAATAGTGCTAGTGCCACCTCAAATTGAAGATGATGATGATGACTCAGTAAGTGAAATCAACTCAGAAACCAAACCTAGAGGTGTGAAAAGTAGTTGGGTTTGGGATCATTTTATTACATATGAGGACAAGAAAAAGGAAAAAATAAAGATGCAATAGGGAAGATTATAGAAGTTGAAGTTGTTCATAAGAGAGCAAAATATGTCTATTGTCCTAAAGGTCCTTTAGGAGATTATGCTGTGGATAGTGGGAAAAATGAGACAAGTGGAATGCTTAACCATATTAGAAAGTATTGCAAATATTACCCTACAAATGTTGACAAAAATCAGAAGATGATTAGTGGTGATAAGAGTCAAGGTAACAAGCTTGTAGCTAAGGGGTTTGTGCAGACTGATGTTTTGGAAGCTTGTGCTGAGATTATTATTATAGATGAGCTTCCATTCAGTTTTGTAGAGAAGAAGGGCTTTAGGAAATTTTGCAGTGTTGCTTGCCCTTTATTTTATATTCCTAGCAGGAGAACAATTGTAAGACAATTTCTGAAAATGTATGATGAGCATAAGTTGAAGTTGAAGAAAGATTTTAGGGAAACTATGGTTTGCCTCACTACTGATACTTGAACAAGTGTCCAAAACTGCAACTATATAGTGTTAATGACCCATTTCATTGATTGTGAGTGGAAAATGCACAAGAGGGTTTTAAACGTTTGTGTGATTTCAAATCACCAAGGGCCAACAATAGGGAAGCTTATTGAAAATTGTTTACTTGAGTGGGGGATAGAAAAGGTTTTGGCTATAACTGTGGATAATGCATCTGCTAATAAAGTTGCTATAAATTGGGTTATGTCAAAGTTGATTAGAAAGGCGAAAGCAGAACCTTTTTTCTAAGGGAAGTACCTACATGTGAGATGTCTTGCTCACATCACAAACCTAATTGTAGTTAGTGGTTTGAAAAGACTTTCTAAGCCTATTTTGGCCATTATAAATGCAATTAGGTATGTTAGGTCTTCTCCTCAAATGTTGGAGTTTTTTAAAACTTGTGTGAAAGCAGAGGGATTGTCCATCAAAGGTATGGTTTACATGGATGTCCCCACAAGATAGAATTCGACATTTATAATGTTGGATGCAACCTAAAAATATAAAAAGGCTTTTGTAAGAATGAGGGAGGATGAAGACAACCCTTTCTTGGCTTACTTCAAGGAACCAGAACATGAAGTTGATAAGGATGGTGTGGTTGTGAGCAGTACTAAGCATATTAGGGTTGGACCTCCAAGTGAAGATGATTGGGAGAATGCTACTGTTTTTGTGAAGTTCTTAAGGGTTCTTTTATGAGGTCACACTGAAGGTAAGTGCATCTTTGCACCCCACTGTCAACAAAGCTTTTCATTCTATTTTAGCAATAGAAAAATAGATTGATAAATTGTTTGTGTCACCTGAGATGGCCACTGGTTCAGAAGCAGAAAAAGTGTTGGTTGATATGGCAAGCAAAATGAGAGAAAAATACAATAAGTACTTTGTCAAATTTGAAGATATGAATGTGCTGTTGGTTGTTGCTATTGTTTTGGACCCTAGATTCAAGCTTAAGCATGTGACACATCTGTTTAAGAAGGAGAAGTTTGATGATGCAGAAGTGTTAAAAAAAAAAAAAAAAACCCACAGAGATAAAGTAGGTGTTGATGTTTAGAGTATGCACCTAGATTGGATAGTGGAATTCACATGAGAAGTGGAAATGTGAATTCTACTCCACAGACAGTGAATGCAAATTCACAAGATGTTGATGATATAATGGATGATTGGATAAAGGTGGTGGAAGAGAGTGAAGAGGCTGTGGTTGCACATGAAGTGGATACCTACTTGCATGATCCTTTGGAATTAACATCCAAAGAGGTCTTTTTTGACACCTTGTTGTGGTGGAAGCTCAATGGTCCTAAGTACCTTGTGTTGGCAACTACTGCAAAGGATATTCTTGCCATTCAAGTATCAACAGTGGCATCTGAGAGTTGTTTTAGCACTGTTGGAAGAGAAATTGATGCATCTAGGAGTTCATTAACTCCTAGATCAGTGGAGGCATTGATATATATGCAAAATTGTTGAAGGGAGATGACATTTCCACAAATTTAGAAGATGAACCTACTCCTAAAGAATATGAGTTTTATGAGAGTGTTGAATTAGGTATGTTTACTATGTTTATTAATTATTACTTTATAATGTTGCATTTGTTTTTAATTTGATTAGGCTTTTTAATTTTATCTTAATTTTTAAATGTTTACGCTTTTTAATTGTTTATTATTTTATAATGTTTGTATTTGTTTATAAGAAGATGTATGAATTTATTTTTTGCAGAATATGCAAGTATTGAAGTTGCTGTTACTAGTACAAACACATTAGGGAATGATCCAAAGGGAAAGGAACATGCCATTTAAGATTTTCATTTCTTGCTTTGAAGTTTGTACTTAATTTGGCTTGATTTGTTTTGTAAAAGCCTATCTGAGATTTCCATTTCTTGCTTTGTAATTTGACATGTCTTGAACTTGAACTCTTGATTGATTGTTTGTTTTGTTTGTATTAGGCTTGATTTGTTGTAAAAGCCTATATGAGATTTGATTTCCATTTCACTTGAACTTTGTATGAGATTTTCATTTCTTGGTTGGTCTTGAATCAAGACTCTTGAATCTTGATTGTTTATTTTGTTGTATTACACTTGATTTATGAAATTTTGCAGATTTTTCACGGTATCAACATTGATACCGAATCATATCGGTCCCATTTGGGTCCGGTATGGTTTGAACGTGTTTTCAAAAACTTTCATCCCGTGTCATCCCATCCTGACTCCCCTATTTAGGATTGACACCAAGATGACCTCTATCTTGTGTCATCTCGTACCGTGCCCAACCCTAACGACGCCTGCTTCAGCTCCTTTGTGATTTAATACTCCGTCTACGAGCAACTGCCACACATCTTTGGACATGTCAAGATCAGCTGAAGAAGTCTCGTCTGCTCTCGAGCTTTCCTTGAATCTGTTGACCAGTTTATCTTCTTTAGCTGATGAAGTGAACTTTGCAACAAAATCTGCTAAAGCTTGAGCTTTTATGGCAGTCTTCTGTCGGTAGAGGAGGTCATATTGACTCAATTCGATAGCCCACTTTATGAGTGGCTAAGAAGCATCAAGACTATGAAGAATCGATCTCAAAAGAAATTTTGTCAAGACGATGATTTGGTAAGCTTGGTAGTAGGGTCTTAACTTTCTCACAGAATTTACAAGGCACAAAATGAGCCTCTCCATTTTCGGATAGTGAGTCTTTGCATCGAAGAGGGTTTTTGATGCGTAGAACACCGGATGTTGTACCCCCAGCTATTCTTGGATGAGAGTTGAGCTCACAGCTAAGTTGGACACCACCATGTAGATGAACAAATCTTAACCTGGTACGAGTTTTGAGAGCAGGGGAGATGAATTGAGGTAGGCCTTCAAGTTTTGAAAAGCTACTTCGCACTCTTCATCCCACTTGTCTCTTTAACCTTTCTTCAAGACTTTGAAGACTAGTCTGCACTTGTAAGTGGATCTCGAAAGGAATCGGTTGAGAGCTGATACTCTGCCCGTTAGACTTTGTATCTTTTTCATTGTGGCAGGTGACTTCATGTTTAGGGTAGCCTTGATTTGATTTGGATGTGCTTTGATTTCTCTTTGGGTAACTAAGTATCCCAAAAATCTACCAGATGAGACTCCAAATGTGCAATTGCTCGAATTCAACTTCTTGGGGTACTTACAGAGCAGGCTGAACGCTTAGACAAGATTCTTAATGTGATCTACTCGTTTGGTGAGCTTTGACTAGCATGTCATTTACGTAAACCTCCATAGTCTTACCCATCTGCTCTTTGAAAATCTTGGTCACGAGCCTTTGGTACTTTGCTCCTGCTTTCTTTAGCTCAAAGGGCATGACTTTGTAGCAATATGTACCTCTTTCAATTATGAAAGAAGTCTTCGCTTTATCGTCCCCATGCATCATAATTTGATTGTAGCCGATGTATTTGTCCATGAAGCTTAGTAATTGGTTACTGAAAGTTGAATCTATAAGGTGATCAATTCTTAACGGTGGAAAGTTGTCCTTCGGGCATGCCTTGTTAAGGTCAATATAGTCCCTGCATACTCTCCACTGCCCCTGATCTTTCTTAGCCACTAGGACAACGTTGGCTAGCCACTCCTTGTAAGAAACTTCTTTTGTAAGAACCCAAAACAAAATATCTAAAAAGAAAGAAAATATCTAAAAAGTAAGGAAAATATCTTTTAGCAAAAAGACCAAATTGCCCTTGCATATTTTAATGGGGAAAATTTGACTTTTTAATCGAGAAAGAATTTGGGAATTCCGCTTACGCCACTGCGTAGAGTGCGGCGAAATGAGTTCGTAGACACGGAGTAGACCCGAATCGGAGCCGTAACGAAGAAGATATGGTCTAAAAACCTCGAAGGGCAAAACGGTAATTTGGCCAAAAAGTCAGATTTTTATACCCCTTTCTCTCTCTCTCCCCCGTCACTTTCTCTCTCTTCCTCTCTCTCTCGCGCGAAACAGGGCCGTGCGACCCTTCGCCTTCTCGGCGACGGCCCGGCCACCACAGGCCGAGCCGATCTCCGCCGTGGGTACCATCGGGTCCGCCTCCGTGTCGCCGTCACAACCTGACCAACCTCCACCCCAGGGCCGCCCTGAGCTGGCCGGAAAACCATGTTTTCCGGCGGAGGTTCCTTCGAAGCCACCCGAACTTCCAGCTCAAAATTCTCCTTCGTTTCTCCACCAAATCGATCGAGTAAGGTATGGTTTTTGAGCTATTTTTCGTGTTCTAGCTGATGGGTATATGGGCTTCGACCGATTTTAGCTCTAAGGGGTTCGATTTTCGACTTGAAATTTGGCCAAAACTTCGGCCCTTCGAAACTACTATTTCTGGTCACTTTTTGGGGGTGGTCCAAGAACAAAAGTGACTCCAAATGGGGTGTTTTACCTAGGGTAGGAGTTTGGAGTCTTGGTTCCGAGATTTTTCGGCCACCCGAAATCGCTTTGGACACCCAAAGCTGCCCGCGCGTGCTGGAGTGCGTGGGCGAGGGTACCGATGTAATTCTGGGCAGATTTGTGACCCTCGTGTCGTCACGAGCGTGTGGGATTTCGCGGATCTCGATTCGGAGTCCGTTTGAGCCCCGAACGGATTTTTCATATCGCGCGATCCGTGGGTGCAGTGTCGTTAAATCGTCGGATCGCGCTGAATTTTGGATATGTCGGTCTACACGATGTCAGGATCGTGTAGGATTCGACGGATTGCGAATCGGAGTCCCGGATACTCCGGAATCGCGAACCCTGGGGCTAGGGTTTGGATTTTAAGCGATAATGCGATTTTGGCCAATCCGACCGTCCGATTTGGACCAAACTCGCAGAACATGGTTCCCTCTCTGTAAGGAACCTTCAGGGAAGCCCAGATTGGTTATTGGAGATCGTGGACCCACGGGGTCCCGGGTCGGCCGATCGGGCAGTGTATCGCTTAGTTGAGCGTCGGACCCTTTAAAACTGTTCCAAGCATTTGAAAAAGGCTAATGTGGGCATAGGAGTAATTTGAATTGAAAGGCACGTACTTCTAGGAGCCGGGGGCAGGGTGTTTAATTTAATTCTTTTATTCAGCGGTTTACTGATTTATTATTCATGGGTAATCAGGCATCAGAGGTCCAGCCGACCAGCAGGAGAAACCTTCAAAGGGTCGATTTAGCTCGGACCATCTGTGAGTGGACTTTCTTTCGTAAATTATTTTATAAATGAGTTATATAGAGGATTTCCATAAATAAGATTTTATAAGTGATTTTATTTTGATTTTATATAAAGAGTTTTTATAAATGAGTTTATTCGAATAAATTTCCTTATTTGATCTTGAGTACGTTTTATTATGGTTCCGAACACGATTATTACAATAATAGTTCTATAAGTCGGTGCTGCTTATTTACCAGTTATAGAAACAGAGTTTGAGTTTCGAATCAGTTGAGACCGCAGCACGACTTGAGTTTTACAGTTATTATTCAGATATTTCTTTTTAAAGGAATTTATTTTAAAACCACCTCGTACCCGTTTTTTTTATGGTGATTACCCAGAGTCGGACCGATGTCTACGGACATCCAGTCTGATTATAGTTCAGTCAGTGCACTTGACTTTGCCTCACGAGTTACGGGGACGCTCGGACCGTGAGTGCCAGGATTTGCGGCTCGGCAGACTTGGTGTCCCGAGACCTGCCAGGATTGCGGCTCGGCTGACTTCTGTGTCCCCGAGACCTGCCAGGATTGCGGATCAGGCTGACTACGGTCCCCTGCATCCTGCCAGAGCGACTCGAGTTGACTTGGTGTCATCGAGGAATCTGCCGGCGGGACAGGCCGATCATAGTCCCCTGATTTCGCCAGTTTGCGGCTCGGGTAGCCTGTGTGACGCCCGAGACCTGCCAGGGAATTGACGGATATGACAGGGGTACAAATTGGTGGTATTTTCGAAGAATTTTGAGTTTCTTTTATTTAATGATGATTTTCAGTTATTTTATATCAGCTTTTCTGATTTTTCAGGCATAGATACCTTTATATTTGTTCAGTTATGCAAGGTTTGAGTACAGAGTTTTTATACACGTTTGATTTCAGCATTTTTATGCAAGCTTTGATTTCAGTGGTTTTGTATGAAACTTTCGAGCTTGAATATGACTGATATAGAATGCCTTGAGTTGAATATGCTTGATGCAAAAGAGTACGTATTCAGTTTTATTTAACTATTTTTTTCCATGGGGGATATTATGTTTATGAAAATTGTTTTGAAGAACATTATTTTTGTCCACTCACATTTTCAACCTGTTTTTCGCCCCCAGGCCGTAGAAGTATGCGGAATCCACCACCGGGCCATTCATAGCTTCCGTGCCTCAAAGCCAAGTATAATGTTGTAAGAAATCCTCACAACCCTGAAGGACCTAGAAAACGCTATGATATCTAGTTGAAAATTTAGTGATTAGAGTTGAAATTGATTACTGGAAACATTCTGGCAGTTGGGAGGAAATATTTGAAATTGTTTGACAGGTGAAAAATTTTGGGATTAATCAAAAATACAGGGGAGACTCTGCCGAATTTTCGGCAGAAGTCTAAGGAAATTTTAAAGAGAAATTGAAGTAAGAAGGGTAAAAAGGTCTTTTGTGCCCGACCTTCGCCAGGTGTCGGACACGCACAAGACTTGGCTCGAATTCCAAATTGGAAATTGGGTCGGGTCCTGTCATCTTTAATGAAGCCGGCAGCTAGGAGATTGTCAATCTCGGCTACAATAATGACAACTTGATAAAGATACAACAATAGCTAAAGTGGATGGAGTTTTCTGTCAAGGGGAAAGTCGGGTGGCCTTAGCCGTGTGTGGTGGCACTTAACCATGTAAGGGGGGAGAGAGAGAGAGAGAGAGAGAGAGAGAGAGAGAGAGTGTGTGTGTGTGTGTGTGTGTGTGTGTGTGTGTGTGTGTGTGTGTGTAATTTCTCTAGAGTTTTTGGAATTTGGATTTGAAGAATAATCCTTGTTTAATTAGGATTGTTCTTACCCAGAAATAGGAGATTGGAATTAATCAAGGAGATTTGGTGGAAATCTCATCATTGATGTAGGGAGATATTTCCATCTTAAATCAATTGTAATTTCCCTAATTAAATAGGATTTAATTAAGGTAACTAATTGACCTAGAGAATTTCCATTTTCCACGTGTCATCCGCTCATTTGTTGCCGAAATATATGCTCCCACATTATCATCCATAAAATTATAAGGTGTTTGGTGCTATTTCGGATAAATAGTATGACTAGGTGGGGTGTATTGCATTAGGATTCTAGAACGTTTAAAAGGATTTTAAAAATCCGGGTGTATTCAATTTGGATTTATACAAACTTTTAAAAAGTCTATAACAGTTTGGGTATATTCAATCTAGACTTGTTTGAACTTTTAAAATGTCCATTTAAATGTGGATGTATTCAATTAGGACTTGAAAAAGTCCAAATAAATTTACCTGTATTCAAAATGAGATAGATTTGGAAGGATTTAATTAAATGTTGGAGTTTGGAGAATTTGTAGGGTTTAGGAATAAATAATAAGGGCCATCATAAGTCCAACCTCCACCCCAAAGATTTCAGACGACGTTTTTTTTTTTTTTTATCTCTCTGCAGAAGACGAACCACCCTCCAAAGGTACGCTCTCTCAATATTCGTGTTGGTTTTCCTTCTTCTTCCATGGTTTTTCTTGTTTGTTACTATTCGTTGATTATTATTGGTTGATGTTTTTCTTGTTTTTATAGAGGTTTTGCTTGTTATTAGAGTGTAGCTTGTTTTTAGGGTTTATCTTGGGGTTAGGGTTTATTAGGTAACCCGGTGATGAAGCTTTCTTGAGTTCACTGTCAAGCAAGGTGAAAATATGATTGGCTCTTTAATACGTGAGACATTATGTATTTATTAATGGCAATCCAAGCAGTAGGTCATGCGTTGAATGAGTTCATGATTATCATGCATAGTGAAAATGTTGAACGTCCATTAACTCGGCGAACAGTTACTAGGAAAGGATATAACTATATACATAATGCTTTAAGTGAGGATCCTGAGCATTTCCGACAAATGTATAGAATGTATCCAGATGTGTTTCACAAGCTGTGCAACATTATTAGAGAAAAAACACAGTTACAAGATATAAGGTTAATTTGTGTAGAAGAAATGCTTGCGACATTTTTGCGTGTTGTGGGTCAAAATAACAGATTTTCTGTAATACGTGACACATTTGGTCGATCCCACTTCACTACTAGTAGAAGTTTTAACAAAGTTTTAAAGGCTTTGAACACATTAGCACCAGAGATTTTAGTCAAACCTGAATTTGCAGTGCCAGCCAAAATAAGAGAAAGTACAAGGGTTTACCCTTACTTTAAGGTAAGTGTTGTCTTGTGCATCTTGATTACTTTTATGTAATATTTTTAAAATCAAAATATAATCTTTGAATTTATTTTAGAACTACATCGGAGCTATAGATGGCACACATATTCCAGCAATGGTAACAGGAGTTGACGTAAGCAGCTATTGTAATCGTCATGGAACAATATCACAAGGTATTTTTTTTCTTTTTACTTTTTCATTTACTGTTTACATTAGATCATACATTGGATACTAAAATATGTATATTCAATTATCAGGTAAATATTTCTTAGTGGATTGTGGATTTCCAAATCGACGCCAATTTTTGGCACAATTTCGAGGTGTTCGATATCATCTCCAAGACTTTGCAAGTCAAGGTCGTGACCCTGCAACAAGGTCATGACCCTGCAAATGAAGTTGAGTTGTTCAATCTTCATCATATGAGTCCTTGAGGAATGTCATTGAGAGGATCTTTGGTATATTTAAATCACGATTTACAATTTTCAAGTCTACACCTCCATTCCCATATAGGACACAAACAGAGTTAGTGTTAGCTTGTGCTGGACTACACAACTTTCTTCGAAAGGAATGTTGATCAGATGAGTTTCCTATTGAATTGAAGAACGAATCTTCTTCATCTTCATCATTACCGGTTAATGAAGGGGATCCTGAGCCAGTTTTCCAAACACAAGAACAACAACAAGCACATGCTAAAGAATGGAGAGTTGGTATAGCTTTGAACATGTGGAAAGATATTGGCCACAATGACAACAATGAGAATTAACGATAACGAATGAATGTTGCATATTTTTCTTTCAGCATTGCTTTCAAATTGATTATAAATTTGTCACTATACTTCCGTGAATGCCAGTTACTTTGAATTTCTTATAGTATTTGCTTTTCGTGAATTTGTGGTGGGTGTCCTTGAATTTCTTATAATATTCACTATACTTTTGTGAAGACAAATTGATATGAATTTATAGTAAAAAGTACAACGTGTGGCACAAAGACTCAGAAGGGTACCACACGAGCTAGCTGTTTTTTCAACTCCTGCTTCTTGTCATAAAGCAAGGCCTAGTACCTTTTGGATTGTGTGTCATAAATGCAAAATGCAATATGAGTATCTCAGAATTTATCTTAATCATAATCTTGTTTGCCCCAATTGCCATGAACCATTTCTTGCTATAGAAATAGTTCCACCACCTATGAATGGTTCCAAGTCAGCCACTGCATGGAATTCCTCACAACAATGGCAGACTCCAAAGCATGAAACAGCTAATAAAAACACATTTAATACAGGGAGGAGTAATGCCATCTCTGCAAGTTTCAACGCACCTGAATCATATAACCAAAACAGCTTTCAGTTGGGTCCATTCTCGAAAGCATCCGGTGCTTCTACGACTGCCCAAGCTACAAGCGTGGTTCAGCAGGCCTATGAGAAAGCAAAGAGAGAGCGTGAGAATGCTTATGCAGCAACAAAAAGAGAGGAATTGGTTGGAAATTTCAAAGGGAAATTCATTGTTGTGCACGCAAGTAGAGGAAGAATTTGGAAAAAAGAAAAAGGGATGGTCAACTAGTGGCTAGGTAAAGAAAATAGTGTTTGGAAGAAAGAGTGATAAAGTCTATGCAAATTGATCGGAATCTATAACAAAAGTTCATACAAAAGTATAGAAGTCTATAATAAAAGTTTATACAAGTTTATTAAAAATTCGAGTAAAACCTATCTGAGTTAAACAATTCCAGGACATCTGTTACTTAAAAAAAATCTTTCAAAATCTTATACAATCATAATTGAATACACCCCCTAAATTTTACTATATTTGGTGCGGCTCTAGATAACAACGTATCATACTATTTAAGTTTTTTATTGGTACGATATTACTTTAGAATATTAAGTAAGGCACATTTAAAACATTAAAAAAAAAAAAAAGAAAAAAAAAAAGAGAACCATAGATGCGCAGCGCTACCTGAAGAACTTGGTAGTACCAACATAAAAATTAAAAAACAAAACCCACCCAACCTCGATGATCTCCCCCTAGCAGCTACAGCCTCCCTCCCGACACCACCGCCGTTACCTCTGTTCTGTACGGTACCCCACCATCTCCGTCAGCCAGCCCTCTCATATTATGAGTTGGTTCTTTCTGTCTTTTCTTCTTCCATAAAAATAAGGCACATCATTCGTTCCTTGTTTCTTTCTTTCATTGCCCACCGTTTGGCCTTTCTGATCTCTTCTTTGTTTCTGGGCATCCATCTCTAAACCTCAAATCTCCCATCGCCAGTCGATTATCTTCTTCTTCTTCTTCTTCTCTTCGGAACCCATCTACCCAAGGAGGAAAACAAGAAGACAAGGAAAATGAAAAACCCCCCTCAGCCTCAGAATTTGGATCCGCTGTGAATTATCCAGCCTCAATCGAAATTTCAACTTTTCCGAGAGAGAGGTAAGTCAGCTCCGGAGCTCCTCCTAACTTTTTGTTTCTTCAGCTTTTCTTTTCTTTTTCTCTTGTTCTTGTTCTTCTTTAATTAATTAATTAATTAATTAATTAATTATATGATTTGATTCCTGATGATCTATCTATCTTTAGGATTGATGCTAAATGCTAATTGTATGTATGATTGATCATTGATCTGCCATCTTGGAGATATAGATTTAATTTGTTTGCTTACTTTGACCTTTGGCCGTCTCTCATTTAATTTATACATGCCTCTGCACTCTGCACTCTGCACTGCAATTCCTCTGTATCTATCTATCTATCTATCCTGTTTGGTTTTAATTAATTAAAATTGGATGCTGCTGCTTTTGCTGTTATTTGTTTACTGTAGACTCCTCCAAGGGAAGGGAAAAAAGAGAGAGAGAGATTGAAATGGCAGCCCTACTGTACCAGATATTGTCGTCCTCAGCACTGGTGTCACTGGGACTCTACCACATGGTGGCCACCACCCGCAACCACCTCAAGTCCCCACAGTCGTACGCTGCCAAGCCCTACCACCCCTTCCCTCTCTCCTCCTCTTCATCTTCGTCTTCCAATCATCATCGCCTCAGGTACTTGCAGCTCTACGCCGTCATTGCCTTCCTCATGGTTGCCGTCGCCCACCAGACCTTCACCTCTTTCGACGCCGATCCACTCCTCAAGGGCCGCACCCCCGTCCACCGGTTCACCTCTCTGCAGTCCGCAGCCTCCCTCTTCCTGTTTCTGCTGCTCACGCTCGCTCTGCTGCTCTCGGAGTGGGCTCCATCTGTGCTGCCACTGCCCTCCGATCTCGTCTTTGGCCTGGCTGCCACCCTCTTCTACCTACAGTGCCTGGTCTCGTGGGGTGCAGCTTCGGTGCAGATGTCGGATCTGCAGGCCAAGTGTGACTCGGTGTCGGGTCGGATCTCGGCGGTGGCGTCAGGGCTGTGCGTGGTGTTGGCATGCCAGCCGAGGTTGTTTGTGGCTGATGTGGGATTGGGAGCGGCCATGTGCCTGCAGGGGCTGTGGGTGTTGCAGACGGGGCTGTCACTTTACGTGGAGGCGTTCATCCCGGAGGGCTGCCACAGGCTGCTGGATGTGGTGAGCGGGGTCGAGGGTTCCACCAAGTGCGACCTCGATGAGTCCCGCTTCAGGGCCGTGGCAATTCTGGATTTGGTGTTCTTGGTCCATGTCATGTTCGTCTTGCTCATTGTCATGGTCACCTATGCTGTTGTTTCCAAGTCCGTTGGCATCCACAGATTGGGTTCTTACGAGGCCTTGCCCAACGCTGCTCCCTCCTCCGACCACAACAACCACATTCAGATGAAAGCCTTGAGCGGCACCCAGGCTTAGTTGACAACCACACCCCCACAATCGACATTGAGGAGGAGAATCAGAGGTACCTTTCCCTTTGCTAGATTGATTGTTTCTTTCTTTCTTTAAATAACTCTACTATGATGATATCCCGGGGATTTTGATTTTGTGTGTATACCATTAACATTAGCTTCTTTATAATTACAGTTACAAACTGCTATGCCCAGCTCAGTGCTTCTTCTTTTTTTGGGGCCATGGTACATACTACATTGGCAATTTTTTGTCTATGGATTGCGTATGATAGGATTCCTTGTATGTATGGTGAAGTCTAGTAGTTAATGCATAATGGACAGAAAGAAGACATTAGGTTGCAAAGAGAAAAGGAATTTAAACACAAAATTCCATTTTTGTTTAGTGTGACAAGAAGACTGTCTGGTGTAGCAGAGGGATATGTTAGGGTAGTTTTGTGAACAATGCCACTCTTTAATACAATAATTTTAGGTTATTGAGCTTACCATGTTCTCTTAAAAGTTGATTCTAATAATCTCTTCCTTTTTTTTTTAAATTTCCTATCAAAGTCTTGTCCGTAGAATAGTATAAAATCTGCAAAGTTTGTGTGATGCAGTGTTGGTGGGTGCTGGAGGTCGTAGTCATCCTCATCGTCCTTAACATATAATGTGCAAGTATGCATATACACAGTCTTGATGTGCCTCTGCATGAGAAAGTTTGTGTGATGCATTCTTTGTTTATTGAAGTCCTCCAGCTTTTAGTTGAGATTTACATGTATTAGAGTGGAATACCTCTTTGTTTGCTTGTCTTTTTTCTAAGGCTGAATTTGGGTTTTTTGGTTAGCAATATATCCTCTGTATTATGGTTCTTGGGTTTCGCTTTTGTAATTTATTCACCTTTTATGGTGGGTTTTCTCTATGTTTGGTTTATGCTTTCCTGTTAGTGTATATTAAAATGATGGATGTCTTTTCCTGCTATTCCATTAGGTCAAGGAATAGGTTAGTTAGGTCAGTTTTTGCTTCAATTGAGATTCTCAAGTGTGAAATCTTTGAATTGGATTCGGTTGACATTTTGGGTTAGTTCTGCTAAGAATTTTGCTTCTTTTTTTTTTTTTTTTTTTTTTTTTTTTTTTTTTTTTTTTTTTTTTTTTTTTTTTCCTGGTTTGGTTTCCAAATTGGTATTTGAGATTCTTCTGATACTGCAAAATTCCTTCGGTATCACATTCTGCTCCATTCTTTAAATTATTTTATATTTATTAGAAAGCCTTTTTTAGCTTTTAGATTAATCATATTGCTTACATGGTCCCTTTATGTGATTTTCTTAAGAAATTGACAGCAACAGTCAATAACTCTTGTGCTAGTTATGACTTTTTCTTATCTCACGCCTTGTGTCTTGACCTGACCTTGACTAAACCAAGTGGGATTTATTATTATTATTTTTTATGTATGATTCTACGATACTCAAATTGTGATATACATGATTCCATTAGTTTTATAAATCATAATTTACATGCATTTTTTTGTATTTGACAATGCTGGACATGCTAATTTCAATAATGATTTACATGGCTTCTTTTTCCGTTTGGGTTTTTCGTGAGGGATCCTGTTTCAGTATCTAGTATTTTTGGTTATGTAGAAATGAAAATGAGGTAGTATCTTTTAACTGCTATAGAAAACATTCTTGTGAAACTGGATTGGGTTCTGAACTTGCATGCTCCTTAACCTTACCTTTATTCTTTATATACTGGGACCGCACTGAAAAAAGACTACTTCCTTCCTTTGTGCAGAGACTCCTGGTGCAGCTAGAGCATGGGTATCAACACTACAGTAAGTTCTTTCCCATTACATTATGCTGTAGTGATTATGCAGATGTTATTATATATGGTACAAATTTCATCTTTCTGTGCACCTTATAAATACTTTATAACCTCTAGGATATACCTTTTTAGTAGAGTTATGTGCTGCTGGTGCAAATGAGAAATTAGTTAACGTATGTAATGGAGATTATGGTGTTGAGGAAGAAACAAGGGTTTTAGAAAAATTTGAACTTTCCTATTCTTACTTTTTAATTGAACTATCCCAATGTGGTTTGAATTCTCTTTTAGATCCCCCTTTTTTTTGGAGATATTTAGTCATATTCCATTAAGACTAGATTAGCAGATTCCAGTAATTGTATGTTTTATCTGATCTTGTCATCTTTTGCTCTTTTTTCATTTTGTCTGCCCTCTGACAATCATAGCAACACGGTTGGTTTTGAAGGTCATAAAGAAGCTGTGAATTCCTTGAGTGGCAAGGCAATGGTTCTGCGAAACTCGGAATGCTTACAGCAATTGTTGCTGCTGCAAATTCGACTGCTTAGGAGATGTTTTTTGTAGTCTAGATTAGTTTGTTAATGGACCGTCTTTGGATTCAATTGTAGTTCTAAGCTAACTCTGTCAAGATAACATTTCAATAACTTTTTACAGGTATTCGACTCAAATATAGTAGATGTTGTGGCAATTGTTGTGACAACCTTATAAATGTCATTGTTGTGGTGATTGTAATTCACTTGGGGTAGGGTGTAGTGTTGTTATTCCCACAATATGTTTTGTAATGTCCTATTAAATATATTCACGGTTTTATCTGCTGGTTATACACGGGGTATTACTTGTATATCAACTTCCTATTAACCTTATATAGCATATACCTAAACCCAATAGATAACATGGACGAAATTTGTCAGTGGGATATAGCTCAATTGCTTGAGTTCTTTCACCTCTACTCCCAATGAATATTCTTATAAACTCCCTCCTACAATAGCTTGTACCAAAAACAATAGCTTGTACCAAAAACAAGAACATGTAGGAAATTTTTTCTTGCACACAAAAAGAACTGTATAATTTTTAACAATATATCATCACCACAACCTTGTACACCTATAGGGATGATGATGATATATTGTCAAAAATTGTATTGCCTTATCTGGCCCCGGCCCCGTCTCCATCGGGGGACTCTCTCAAACCCGCCCCAAATTCTCTATTTTTTTTTATATAATTTATCTTGCAAGGTGCCACACTACAACAAAAGAAGATATATGGCCTCGTAATTTGGAGAAGATTATACACACAGTAACTGTAAGGTAAATTTTTTCACTGCAAATCCTACAAAACACAAGGTAAAATGAGAGTGGAAACCCAAAGAACGTAACAAATCCACCAATAATATTAACATTAGCATCAAACTATCCACTTGGCCAGGGGAAAATTTTATTTTGAAAGGAGAAAAGCAAGGCTTCGATGATTATAGATTGACAACTGCCAATATACTCTCATATGCAAGCTCCGCGCTCCTCCATGATTTTTTCCACCATCTGCAGGAGGAATAGGTGGACCAATTGCAGCAACCTAAGAGGGATCATAGGGGCCGGTGTGTAGTAGTTGTGTGGTTAGGAGTGGTTGAGGCCTGAAAAATTCAAGGTTGAGCCCAAATATGTTTATAGCCCAGTACAATGCTTAATCGAGAAGGAAGACCGACCGGGGTATGCAGGAATTTGTCGTATGCGCTTACACAAGTTATGGTCTGCAAATGCCTGGGGCTTGCTGAGCAGGTTGTGGTATGGATTTTTACGAGTGTTCATGAGGCCAATTGGTGATCCAAGAAGTGGAAGTTTGGGGTTGCTTGGGAGCACCAAACTCTTGAGCCCAAATATATGGGTAACCATAAGAGAGAAAAAATAGCACATCACCTTAGAAAATATCTCAGAACCCTATTAAAACCAAGCCATCGTTGAAACCAAGTGAAACCCAAATGCACGGGCTGCTGGGAGTAAGACAACTTTTAGACCAGCACCCTTATCCATTCTTTCCTCTGCAAGCTTTGGTAGTAAAACCAGGAGGAAAAGCAAGAGGTGCCTCACCCAGGATGGAAGAAGTCAGATGCAGAAAAACCTTGGAGCCCCAAAATGCTCTTGCCCCAATGTGCTTGGATTAAGGAATTTTCACCAAAAAGGATTTAATAGAAGGAAGTGAAGGGAAATTGAGGAGAAGATTTGGCAAAATTTGGGGAAAATTAGCTAGGGTTCCTGAACCAGAAGGGACTTCTAGTGCCTATAAAAGGAGGCACCTCCTACCCAGCAAAACAACCATCCTAAGCATGACCAAGCAATCGTCAAGCTACTGGAAAATCTTCTCAAGCCACCCATCCTTTTATCCCCATCTCTCCCTCTCTTCACTCATCAAATCTTCCCAAATTTCCCTATACCCTTGCTTTGAACCTCTGTTTCAATAAGAAATCCAAGCTCTCTCTCTAATGCTAAGCTCATGGAGGCTTAGCTTCCATGCCACAAACTCCTTAAACCAAGCCATAATATTGATATGTAAATAGTTGTCTGTCTTGTTGGTGAAACCAAAGTGCTTCCTACGGCTCCACGAACTTTTCGAAGCGCTCTTGGGGCCTGATTCTTGAACTCAGGCACAAGGGGCAACTTCCTCCATTTGCTCTTTACAGTAGTCCAAGCTCATTTGCAGCTACTGGAACGAAAAAGCCCTTACAGGAGCAAAGACTAAAATATCAATAATATCAACGCAATATCGAGGATATTATCGTTTTTTCGGGTCTAAGATATTTTGGAATATATCCATACACATATCGTACAAGTATTGATAATATCGGAAATACTGACGTCAACAATTTCTCACACTTCAGCAATATTTGGCCAAAATATCGTTATAATATCGATAATATTGAGATGATGAGGACAAAGAAAAATTTAAAGAGTTATTTACACTAACACCTCCTGAGGTTTCTTGTGTTTACACAAAACCCCTTCAGGTCTCAAAAATTACATGAACATCCCTTGAGGTTTCAGTTTGTTTTCACAAAATCCCTTTTCGTTGATTGTTTGTCCAAAAATTGATGATTTCATTAAATAAAAAAACTTATGCAAATGCCAAATTAACCTCAATGAAGTATATGGAATCTAATCTCAAAGGCCAACTTTGTTATTTAAAGAAATTTTTTTTTAAATAAAATCATCAATCTTTGGATGAAAAATCAATAAAAAAGAGTTTTGTGAAAACAATTTAAAATCTCGTGGGGTGTTCTTGTAATTTCTAAAACATTAAAGAGTTTTGTGAAAAAACCAAAAACCTCAAGAGGTGTTAGGAACTCTATGTGGTGCTAAGTCACTCATGTATCTTACCATACAATATATAAATTGTAAAATATTGTAGTAAATCATTATAAATAAATGATTATGGTGTGTTTAATCTCCTTTCATTATTTACTACATATTTTCTACACTCACATTGTTTGTTAACTCGCTATATAATCAACTTAAATCAGTTAAACCCATCATACAATGCATTTCCTTCTTCTTCTTCTTTTTTTTCTTTTTTGGGTGATAAAGTAATAGATAATTGACTAAATAAACATCCTCCAAAGTTTCAATAAAATTTTTCAACCTTTTCTTACAATTTCCGTGTTTTTTATTCAATTTTTATCGATATCGATAATATCTTGATATTTCCATCGAAATTTCCCTGTTTTTGGACTATCAAAATTTCCGAAACCATCGATATTTTATGTAACAACCCAAACCTAAATTAATATTTAATTATAAATTTATTCTCGAAAAAACTATTTTGCCCCTAGAATATTTTATTAGGATAAAAGTTGACTTTTTGATCGAGAAGCAATTTGGAAATTTTAATTGGACTGTTGAGTAAATCATGTCGATGCGAATCCATGGACACGTAGTGGGCTCAAATCGGAGTTATAACGAGGAAAATACGATCAAAATACTTAGAGGGGCAAAATTGTAATTTTGAAAACTGGTTTTAAAAACCAGATTTTATTTATTTCTCTCTCCCTCTCCCTCTCTCTCTCTCTCTCTCTCTCTCTCTCTCTCTCTCTCTCTCTCTCTCTCCTTGTGAAACCCCTCAACCACCACCGCCCACAACTGCCCACGAAACCGGCCCGGCCCCGCCTTTGAACCCCAATCCATTCTCGCCGCTAGCCGTCATCTCAGCCACCGAAAGGGTAGAGAAAACAAGCCGAATTTCTCCAGCCTCGATCTCCCTCCTCTAGCCACCAATTTCGGCAATTAAGGTATGGATTCTCATCTACTCTTTGAGTTCTAGCTGATGGTTGGGAGGATTTGATCGATTTCTAGCTTAGATAACTCGATTTTCAATTCAAAATTTGGCCGGATTTCAGGTTGAAATTCTGGCCATTTCTGGCCTTTTTTGGGATAGGCCAAGAACAAAAGTGGCTCCAATTGATGCCCTGAACCTGTGGTAGGAATCTTGGCCCTCGAATTTGATGTTTTTCGGCTGCCAGAAATAGATCAAACCACCCATGTGTTGCCAGCTCGTGTGGTGGCTCGTGGGCAATGTTGTGGGGCCATATTTTGTCCTAAAATGATCCATAGGTTGCCACAAGCACGTAGGTGTGCTCATATTTCAATTTGGATACCGTTTGAGCCTTGAACGGATCTCACCTATTGAGCGATTTCCGGGTTTGATATGTTCGGATCGTTGGATCGAACTCAAATTCACATATATTGTACCTTGTATTTCTAGGATCGTATAGGATTCGACGGATTATGAATCGGAGTCCCGGATACTCCGAAATCGTGAATCCTTGGGCAAGATAAATCATAATCATCCAATTGTGCGATCGTGATCTATCCGACAATCCGATTCGGACCAAACTTGCAGGGTAGGTTTCGAAGAGTGTGTTGAACCTATAGGAACTCCCGGATTTGTGACCAGAGGTCGTAGGCCCCGCGGGCCCAGTTGACCAAGTTTAGGCGGTTTGACCCCTCGATTGACCATGAGTCTTCCGAGGTAGTTATATCCTTTGAGAAGTGTTATAATGACCATGCAGACAAGTCCTGACGGAAAATTGAGTTATCAGGATCATATTATGGATTTATATAATTATGGGATGAGTATAGATAATTATATATAGATTGCTAAATTGTGTGTAGTTCTATTATTGTTATTTTAAAGTGTATTATAGTAATTGATAGTATACTTGCATGTTATTCTTGATGCTTGGAGATTATACATTATTGGAACTGATGGAATCTCTAGGGGTAGTGATTATTTATTATTTATTTATTCACTTATTTAGTTATTTATTGCTATGAAGATTATAATTACAGTATTGGAATTGTTTGATAATCGGAGTTTGACGTGATTAACAAACTAATTAACTATTTAAGTGCATGGAAATGGATTTGTGGAATATAGGGATTTGTGGAATAAAGGGAAACTTTGTGATAAGTTTCGGATATGGCTTTTCAAACCCACCACAGGAGTATCCCCTAATTGCCTTGAAACAATTTTGTTATTTTTGATAATGCCCCACGAGTCTCGAGGATGCTTGAACCATGTGGTGCGAGGATTGTGGCTATAGTAGACTTGGTGTCTCCGAGGCCTGCGAGGATGGAATTGACGGATTATTATTGGAATTGACGGTATTAATGGAATTGACGGATTATGATTAGAATTGACGGATCGGGAATGGGGGTATGCCTAGGTGGAAAGAATATAAGTTTTGAAATGTTTTTAAACTAAAATCGAGGATTTTATCTTGGTATTTTATGGGCAAAGGTTTTAATATCAATAATTCTAATATTATGAGACAAGGAATGAATGTTTGAGGAAAGCTTATAAATTCTCTATTGTCATTCTCATTTGTGAGCCTAATATGATATTATTGGTATTAAGTGGCAGTTATGGGTATATACCAGCCCGACTTATTTATACACCTTCTTTTCTGCTTAGCCTATCATGAATGTTATCATGTTAGTAACTTTGGACTCTGGTGTGTGACGTATGTTTGGTTGTATGAATTCTATTTTTGTACATGTTGAACGAATGAGGATATCTAAATTGTTTGTGTACAGGTGAAAATTTTGGGAAATGAGCAAGTTACAAGGGAGACTCTACCGAATTTTAGGAAGAAGTCGAGCTAGAAGAAAATATTAGGTTTCTAGTTAGGAGGGTAGTTCGGTCATTTGTGCTCAGCACCCGCCAAGTGTCGGACATGCACAGGGTTCAGCGCAGATTCCAAAGTAGAATTTGGGTCGGGTCTTGTCATTTTAGACCATGGTTTTATCATTAAAAATTGGAAGGAAATGCATTGCATGATGGGTTTTAACTGATTTAAGTTGATTATATAGCGAGCCAACAAACACGAGTGTAGAAAATATGTAGTAATTGATGAAAGAAGATTAAACAAATTGTAAACATTTATTTATAATGATTTACTACAATATTTTACACTTTATACATTGTATGATAAGTTAGTATAAGGTTCAAATTTGAGTTATTTACACTAACACCTCCTGAGGTTTTAGGCTTTTCCCCAAAACTCCTTGAGGTTTAATGTAACACCCCTACCCAAAATATAATTATTCGTTAATTTAATTAATGTAATGAATTATGAATTTACAATTTTGCCCTCAAGATAGGGGTATTCTGGTCACTTTTTAATCCGGAAGGATTTTAGGGAAATGAATGATACCTTGACATAGATCGTGCCGAGATGAGTTTGTAGACACATAGTGCGCTTGAATCAGAGTGTAACGAAGAAGTTATGATCAAAAGAAACGTAGTGGCAAAATTATAAATAATTCGAAAAGGGTTTAATAAAAATCTGAAAATTCCTTTCATCTCTCTCTCTCTCTCTCTCTCTCTCTCTCTCTCTGTCTCTCTCTCTCACTCACTCTCTCTCTCTCTCTCTCTCTCTCTCTCTCTCACTCTCAATATGCGCAATAGAACCCCCTCTTTCTCAAACAGCATAGCCGGCCACGTTTGGCCAACCACCGCCCAACTTCGGAAACCATTTTAGGTGCACTAGTCCCAAAAGAACAACCACCTCCTCCTCCTTCCATCCCACCTCATCCCTGACGCCAGCAGCCACAACGATCAACGGAAAAAGCAAGAATTTGGCCGGTTTTTACCCAGATTTTCTGGAGCTCATTCGGACTTTTCTGACTACCAAATTCTTCGATCTATGTATGCTTTTTCATCATCTCAATGTGTTCTAGCTGCTGGTTGGTTAATTTAGGATCGATTTCTACGTTTTTGTTGTCGATTTAGCGACTAAAGTTTTGGCCAGTTTTGGCTTACGATTCCGGCCATCTCCGGCCACTTTTTGGGGTTAGTCCAAGAACAAAAGTTGATCCACTCAATGTCCTGATCATGTAGCTATAAGTCTTGACTGGTGGTTTGGAGATTTTCCGACCGCCGGAATTGCTTTGGACACCCACGCGCCGGCAACGCGTGGGCACTATTTCGGTGTCCCTCTTGGTTCTAAAATGATCCCCATGTCGTCCTGAGCATGACGGTATGCTCGGATTTGAATTTGGTTATCATTTGACTGTCGATCGGATATCACATATTAGGCGTTATCCGGGTTCGATATGTTCGGACCGTTGGATCGACTCCAATTTTATATATGTTGATCTAGGAATCTCCAGGATCGTATAGGAATTTGCGGATCGTAAATCGGAGCCCTGGATGTTCCGATTCAATAACTTAAAGTGTGTGTTAAATGATAAATGTACGATCGGACGATCGCGAACGATCCGACCGTTCGATTCAGACCAAACTTGCAGGACATATTTAGTAAACCTTGTTGAACCCATAGGAACTTTTGGATCATAAAAATGAGGTCGTGGGCCCCACCAGCCCGGTTGACCGAGCATCTTCCGAAGCTATCCCATCATCTGAAACACGTAATTTGACCTTAAGAACGTCTCTTTCCTCGTACTCATACTTGAAATCTAGGAAATTAGGATTTTAATTTAAAGTTCTTATTTGAAGCATTTATATTAATTTCGTAATCGTATTCTGAAATAGGTACTCCGACGACTCGCACGTAACAGACGGGACCCTCTCAGGATCAAGCAGTGTGGGTCTACTTGTGAGTGGACATTGTTTTCAAATGATAACATTATTTTTAAGACGGAAAGCTGAGCATGATGATTTAATGATTTATTGAGTTTATTATTTCATTAATTGTTGAACATGATATTTATATATATTTTTGAAATAAATATTTGGGTTTTGGCATATTGCAAGTATATTAAGTTGATATATAATATTTTCGAGAATTCCTATCTATGATTGGTTATGTGTGGGGTACGGGGGGTGTTGGTTTGAGATTGTGAAAAGAGAGTGGATTTTAGTATGTCAGTTGAAGTGCTACACGCACTACCCTATGTACCTCCCTGAATAATTGGAATGTGGTGATACTTGGAGATGTCAGAACCCAAACACCCTTGAAGGGGTGTTTCGTAGACCCTTAGCGGGGTTAGTCAGCTCGCGTAGGACTTGTCACAAGTGAACGAGTATTGAGGATACGTGTTAGTGAGTTTAGTTCCAGTTGGACGGCTCGTTCTCTAGCCACATGGTCAATCGAGGATTCTTACACGTGGACTAGTCAAACAATCCCCCCGGTTGGATTGTTTTCCGTGTAACACTTAGTGGCGTCATACTTATATATAACCATTATATTGTGTATATATATATATATCTATTCATTCGTTCTTGTTTATCGATGAAGATACTTCCTCACTTGCCGTGCCAACGGGCACGCGTTTCGAGAGACTAGTTTGGGTATATGAGGGAAAGGTTTGAATGGGATGATTAATAAAGTTTCATTATGGTATTTTGGATCTCACTGTGGTTTGGACTCAACTATATATTTATATATGGATATATCGATTTTGAATACATATGGTTTTCGGCATTGTTTTTTAAATGGTGGGGTTATATTATGTTGATTTCAACTATGAACTAAACTTTGTTTTTGTCCACTCACACTTTTTTGTATTATGCCCCCCAGACAGTAGTTGACCAAGTTGTGCAGCAGAGCCGAGCTTTGAACTTCCGAATCCCAAGCTTCAGTAGGATAAGCTTTGTTCATTTCCTTTTTGTTAAACTTGGTTATTGCTTGTAAACCGAAACTCTTAGATTGCTTTGTTATCGCCCATACTAGGGTTTGATTTATGAAGCCGGAGGCCATTGATGTAAACTGCATGAATTTTAACTTTTGCATGATGCCAGTTGGGGTTATTAATTGTTTTTAGGGGAGACTCTGCCGAAATTTATACAAAAAGTCTCGTGTCTTTAGTAAGTGGGCCCGGCATCGGGACGATGTCAGAACTAGCATAGAATTTGTCCCAGATTCTGAGGAATTCAGGGTGATTCCTGTCATTTTAGAAATTACAAGAACACCCCCTGAGGGTTTAAATTGTTTTCAAAAAACTCCTTTTCATTGATTTTTCATCTAAAAATTGATGATTAGATTGCATATACTCCCTTGAGGTTAATTTTGTCACTTGCATAAGTTTGTTTTTGTTTTTCAATGAAATCATCAATTTTTGGACAAATAAGCAACAAAAAGGGGTTTTGTGAATACAAATTGAAACGTCAGGGGGTGTTCGTGTAATTTTTGAGACCTAATATGGTTTTGTGAAAACACAAGAAACCTCAGGGGGTGTTAGTGTAAATAACTCTTCAAAATTTTCATTGTCTTTGTCATCTCAATATTATCGATATTATAGCGATAATTTGGCCAAATGTTGCTAAAGTGTGAGGGAACTTATCGATATTGATATTCTCCAATATTATTGTTGATATTATCCTTAACCCAAAAAAATGATAATATTCTCGATATTCCGTCGATATTATCGATATTTTAGACTATGATTAGGAGGAATGAGGAATGGCTCTAGGGTAACTTATGCTTTGTTATATTATATTATATATTTATTAATTTAAAAATAAATATACAATTATCGAGCTGCTAGGGGAAATACCGTAAAATACCATCAAGCCAAACTTACTTCTCCAAATACCATCCTTAGCTGGACATTTTGAGAATGCCAAGTATAATACATACTTATTGGGCCCTTATCACCTTTTCTTTACCCTCTCTCTCTCTCTCTCTCTCTCTCTCTCTCTCTCTCTCTCTCTCTCTCTCTCTCTTTTTGGGTCGTTCTCTCTGACCTAGTTGTGCGTATTCGACACTTGTCAGGTGTTGGGTACAGTTGACCAAATTGCCCTCTAAACTAAAACTCATGAATTCATTTAAGGTTTAACTTCTGCCAAAAATTCAGCAAAGTCTCCCTTGTAAATTGCTTGTTTCCCAAAATTTACACCTGTATAAAATGCAATTCATATATCCCCAATCATTCAACATGCACAATGTTAGAACACACACAATCCAACAGTAAATCTGAGTGGCCTTAGACCTTATAGAAATCCTAGGGCAATATCATAACATACTAATTAATTTAATTTCCAAGTAGAATGGTTACAGTAGAATATCCTACATAATGGAAAAGGATGAGTGGTGGATGATGAATGCCCGGTGGTGGTGCTCCGATACTCGATTACTACCTGGGGGCTTAAAACATTAAAAGTGTGAGTGGACAAAAGAAAGTTTTGCAAAACATAATACCAACATACTAACTCCACTATTAAAACCATTTGAAAATTCATTTAATCCATGTTTTATATACATATAAAAATCAAGCATGCATATTTATATTCATATAATCATTCATACATTCAATCAATTCATCAAAATCATTTAAAAGCATTGAAAAATAATAATTCTTTTCCACCTAGGTGTACCGTTCATAAATCCGTCAATTCCATACTTTTCTATTCATTTCCCCCATCATACCATCAATTCCAAGTGTCACATAAGTGATACATCCTTGCAGAACTCGGAAACACAAAGTTATCTCGAGTCGCATTCCTCGCATAACTCAGGAGACACTTGGTCAACCCGAGCCGCATTCCTCGCTCCTCACGATCTAGGTATTCCTAGGACTCGTGGGGCAACTATCAAACGCGAGCTGACTCAACTGAAGGCAACAGTTTATTCGAAGGCAAAATTTTAGGTACCTATGGTGGTTTAAAAACCTTTCACGGAAAATATTAATACTATTTCTTACTAAATCCTTAAATCCTGTTATCATTTCCTTTTCTACTTTCCAAGCCATTCACATTTAATCATAAACAAAATTTTATAAAAGCATTTGAATTCAAAATGTATGCTTGGAAAGCAAAAATCATAAATAATTCATTCATGATTAATTAATAAAACTTTTACTTTGGGTTTTTAAAAAAAAAAAAAAATTTGACCTCAAAATGTTTACGGTTGTGCCACTACACTTCCGTTGATTGTAACTTCTTCGTTGAAACTCCGATTTGAGCCCACTACGTGTCTACGAACTTGTATCGACGCGCTCTATGCAACAATACTACTAAAATTCCCAAATTCTTTTCCGAACAAAAAGTCAAATTTAAACCTCTTAAAATACTCTCGGAGTAAAATTATCTTTTATTTGAATAATTTAATAATTTAATATTAATTTAGGAACGGAATATCACATCTCAAATATGGCATATCCCTTTTGATTTGCTTGTTCAACTCTTACCTTTTGATTTCGTATTTTTGTAGAATTTTCTCAGCAACCAAACAATGGGGATGAGTTATTCTTAAAAGAGGGAACTTTGACTCTTTCTTCTCGTTTTGCATGTGGGTAGTTTAATTAAGTGGTTGGATTATACCTTTTACTCTATAATAATTAGATTAGCTTGGTGGCTAGCTGTAATCGATTATTGTTTTCACTTATATCTGTTACAAATTGTCTTACTTTTATGCCCTTTGGTTTCTGTTCATGCAAATGGCTGGAATTTTTTGTTTTGTCCATGACTGGCTATGAGGAAAAAGTTGGGTGAATGAGCTTTTGTAGTAGTTTACAGAGTTTCATTGGCTAATAAGAAGTCCTCTTCCAATGTATAATTAAGTTATTTCTACAGAAACTAATGTAGGATACATTGCATGGGTCGGGAAATGTATTGTTGATGTTGCTTATAATAATTTTCAAGATAAACTTTTCACAAAGTACATGATTTTTTTTGTCATGTCTGGATGAAGAATAATAGTAACAACAATTTTAAAAATTGGGGTCTCTAGTGGCTTTTGGAAGATTATTATCTGTGCATATTCTGAGATTCAATAGATTGTTCTTTAAAGAAATATCCATTATTAAATAAATTCAATAGATTGTTTTGTAGATATGCCATTCTGAAAACTTTGTCTTTGTGTAAATGTTTAACATCATTTTTTGCTTTTGGATAAGCATGTTCCTTTGGCCATGTGAGGTTAACCTCCTTCTTTGTCAAATTTTTTGCAGCTAGTGACTGCCCACTGTTGTGCTAACTGGTTTGGTTGGGTATGTTTTATGTGTGCTTGTTCTATTTTGTTACACAATGGTTCCATTTCTTTCGCATAGTTGAATTATCTTTAAGATTTTTTTTATTTTTTATTTCCTTGTTTTCTTTCATTACTACATGTTTTCTCATGCTTTAAACCTCGAAATGGAAAAGTTTTCTTAATGTTGACCCTTTTCAATTTGATTGATGAGCTGATGATGAGTTTAGTTGGATTTTTGTATGTTAATAAATGGGATGCAGGTACCTTATGTTTTTTGTTTTAATTTTGTACAAGGAGAAAATGTGAAATGAAATAAGATTGAATAGTTTTCGCTATATATTCACGTTGATTTCTGCAATTGGGTTATGTGTTTCTTTATTGTTTTCTTTCATTTAGGGAAAGAAAATTGTAGGTGTTCATTTATAATTTCTATATTAGCCACATGACAGGAACTTTGTTGGCCAGACTATAGTTTGCTTTTGCACTTGCAGTAGCTTTTTACTATCTCTAGTCTGTGTTTCGAGTTCAATAGAAAATCTTGACAAATCCAACTTTCAATGACAAGAGTCTCATAAATGTTAAAACAGAGTGAAAACTGAAAGGAATTAACGAGGGGCTAAAAACCCTTAATGCACATGGTAATGATGTTAGGTCTTGGTTTAACTGAAAGGAATTAACAAGGTGGTGAGATATATTTATTTTATTTATTTATTTATTTTTGCAGAGATTTTTTTAAAAGATTATGTTCATATTTTTAAAGGTGGAGTTGGAGTTGGAGTTGGAGTTGGTCGTGCATAGCAGTCTTGATTTTCTCCATTCTATGAAGGAGCATAGGTGGTGGAGGTCGTGGTAATTCTGTATTTCTTTATCGGTGGTGGTGGTTGTTTGGTCACTTTATTTTAATTTTAATTTTTTTTAATAAAAAACTTACTTTTAATAATCAATTTTTTAAAACTTTTTTTTAATAATCAATTTTGCTGCAGTAAAAAGATATATTATAATTTTAAATTAGGTCTTTTTAAAACTTTTAGATTAAATTTTACGATGAGTGATTACAGTTTTTTTGGACTACATGATTTAGGAGAATGAGATTGTAGGTTATTATATGTTTTGTATGTATATTTGGAGCATTGAAGGCATTAAATAAACTTCAAATAAACTTCAACAATACAATATAACCCTAGTTACTATTTTCCCCGTTTAATATTCGCATACTTTTGTTTTTAGTCTTAAAGAAAAGAAAAAGAAAAGAAAAAAAAAAGAAGAAAAAATAGAAGAGAAATCTCACCTTTAAAAAAGATAGAGAAAAAACAAAATTTTAAAAAGGATATTTTCCAGACGTCATTTGGATATTCACTTATTCAGCCACACCAAAACGAGCTGAAGAGTGTAGCGCTCTCCTCCCTCCTGTTCAACTATTGCAAATTCCAGACAGATGATGTTGTAATTTTGTGGTCTTGTTATTAAATTCAAGGTTTGCGATTGAGTTGAATGGGAACGCTCACTACCTGCACTTTGAGCACCCTGGATTTCAATTTCACTGTCAAATCCCGTCAAATTCCGAATTTCAGATTACCCAAGAAGCCCAAGAGTTCATGCTTCTTGTGCAGAAGAAGCATACAGAGCGAGAGAGTTTGGTTCCCGCGTAGGAGTTTTCGTAGGCTTAGATGTTATAGCTCTAGTGATAATGGTAACCATGAAGGAGAGACCAGCAGCAGCGGCAGTAGTAATAAGTCAACAACTGACTCGGCCACCACGACGACGACAACAACGGCTTCACCGCCAGAAGTGGCCGAAGATACACGCACGAACGACTATGACTCTGACCCTCCATCGGTTTCTTCCAGGGTACATTGCTTAACTTTGAGACATGGGTTTTATTTTTATTTTTTTATATATCCATTTGTGTAATTGCATTACAATTTACATGTTGGTTTTGCATTAGTTTGTTGTTCTCTCAGTTTGGTTACCGACAATTGAAGTTTGAATTTAAGTATTTAATTTGACTTCTTTTTATAAAAGAAATAAAGAAATTGGTATAGCCATCAAAATCCAGTTATGGGTTCTTTAAAAAGGAATATACGGTTCCATGTTTGTAGAATTTACCATATTAGTCAGTGAAGGTTATGTGGGACTGGCAGTTGATGACGGTATGACCTTTATGATAGTAGAAACCAAAAATGCTAGCAATCCAATTATGAGTTTTAGCTGCCTCACTTGAGGATGCATTTAAGTTCATATTCTCTGTTAGTGTTTTCTTGGATTGTTTTAAGAACTTGGTGTTGAATAAGCTTCCTGTTTATGTTTTAAATGCATGTATACGTAGAAAGAATAGTTATCTCATCTGGACTTCCGGATTTAGTTAAAATCCAGACTTACCTGTCAAATGTCTCCAACGGTTGAGAGCTCAGTTTCAAAGGAAAAACAAATGAGATGGACTGCAGCTCATCAATTGTTGCTGATTTGGTAAAATCCACAATAAATGTTTCATGAATTACATGCAGACAGTCACACACAATATATATTGTCTTACCTTGAATGGTATGCATCTAACATAATAACATAACACTGTCTCTCATAGTCTAATGTGTCAATGTGTTCTTCAGCCACCAACTATATCACCACTTGGACCCGCTTACAATAATTTCCAAGTTGACTCTTTCAAACTGATGGAACTCCTTGGACCCGAGAAGGTTGATCCTGCTGATGTAAAGCTGATTAAGGAAAAGCTTTTTGGTTATTCTACCTTTTGGGTGACCAAAGAGGAGCCTTTTGGAGACCTTGGTGAGGGTATTCTCTTCCTCGGGAATTTGAGGGGAAAGAGAGAAGAGGTCTTTGCCAAATTCCAGAGTCTACTGGCTGAGGTCACAGGTAATAAGTACAACCTTTTTATGGTGGAGGAACCCAATGCAGAAGATCTAGATCCACGTGGTGGGCCGCGTGTTAGCTTTGGGTTGCTGCGGAAAGAGGTCTCAGAACCAGGGCCAACAACACTTTGGCAATATGTAATTGCTTTCTTGTTATTCCTTCTAACAATTGGATCATCTGTAGAGTTAGGAATTGCATCTCAGGTACGCGAACACACTTCCTTTTTTTTAAATTTTGTATTTCATGATGTCATAAATGGTCCATCAACTGATTTCTTTCTCATATTTAGCGTGACTACTTATTTTCATGCATTTTCTTAAACAGATAAATAGACTGCCACCAGAGGTGGTGAAGTACTTCACAGATCCAAATGCCATTGACCCACCAGATATGGAGTTGCTATTTCCCTTTGTAGACTCGGCTTTGCCCCTAGCATATGGTGTTCTGGGGGTTTTGCTATTTCACGTAAGTGAATTATCTTGCTGTTGCACTATGCTTTTTAGTCAAGTTTTTCATTTCCATTTCAATTAAAATAGATCATTGTTGTTCATCTAGTAGGGTCTTTAAGGCCATCTGTTATGCCCATGCATAAGAGATCTTTAATGTGAGATTTGATGCTTGTGAAGAAAAAGAACATGCTTATTGTTCCAGTTGACTTAGTCTGATGATGTAGTCTGATGATCTTAATCATATGCTATTATGAAGAAATGAAATTGGGTATTATCCTTTTTGTTTTGTTGTTTGCAATTACTGGCTCTCATTCTCAAACATATCATATTTGTCCAAAATAAGTACATCAAACCTTAAATTGACAGAAGTTTTTCAGATATGAGAATTTAAATGAATGCTTGCCGAGTCTGACTCTGTAAATTAATTTCTAGTTGCTTATGTGTGCGAAAATTATAGTGAAAGTTGAGAGACAGGAGTATGTAATTTGGAAAATCTGTTGATTATGACTCCTGTAAGCCAAAAGCTCCCACTCAGACTTAATTAATAAAGAACATTTATTTCTGTCTTTCGATACTTTTCTACAAGTTGTGTCAATTTTAATTGAAGGGAAATACGATGACTTGCATATGTTTTGAGTGAGAATGCCAGAATAATCAAAGTTATTCATTTCTTAACTTTTTCCTTCTTTTTAGGCATACTCATATTTTAACCTCTTCCAAATGATTTTTTAAATTTTGATGAATTAGTCCATATTCTTTGAATTCTGATTTCCTATTTGGATTTGATGTTTGACCTTATTTGAATATGATCATAATAGAGTCAATCACATGCAGGAAGTTGGGCATTTTCTGGCTGCTTTCCCAAAGAAAGTGAAACTTAGCATTCCTTTCTTCATTCCTAATATTACTCTTGGCAGTTTTGGAGCAATCACTCAGGTACCTCTAATTATCCAAGTAGCAATTCAGAACATGTGAAAGTTAAGTGGCTTAACTTGTCCTTAATATTTCAGTATGGAATCTGAGTAGAACTTCCCTGCATTTGTGGTGTTGTTTAAGTGATTTAGTGTGCTTAATATTTGGTAGAAAGGCAACGAATAATACAAAGGTATGCAATGGACTAACTAGGGAATCACTTGCAGGCAAGAACCCCTTATAGGTTTACGCAGGTTAAATTGACCCCTGAATATAATGCAAAGATATATAGCAGCTATTCTAGTTGAGTCATCCATTTAAGAAACTTAGAGACAGAAGTAATTGGAGCTATTCCAGTTGCATCTGTTTTTTGGTTCTTGGGTTTTTTCGGTTTCCTTTTGATTTTTGAGAATAAAATTATTGCTGGAAAAATTCTGATATAACCATATTATCAAGGTTGAAGGGTAATTTTAGATCGGCCTTCTAGTTTTGGATTCTTGATAATTTATTATCAGATGTGACCTTTCCTTAAATTTTTGTTATGTAGGTAACCAAGGTTGAGGTCTTTGCTAGTTTATCCGGCACAGGCTAGATGTCAGTGTAGTCAACCCCCTCCCCCCAACATGGCTTCTTAAATAGGCTTTTATTCTGAATAATTATTTTTTCCCATGTTTTATTTTTAAATAGATTAGATATGTCATATTTGATGCAGTAGTCTTACCAAGACATTACCTTTTCTTTAACTAGGTCATCTGTGCACCTGGACCCCTTTTTCTTATCATCTTCTAGAATCTAAGTCTTTGTTTGTAATCAATGATGATCCAGAGAATTTCTTCTGATCAGTCACTGGTTTTGTAGTTTAAATCCGTTCTTCCTGATCGGAGCACAAAAGTTGACATATCACTTGCGGGCCCGTTTGCTGGTGCTGCATTGTCGCTGTCAATGTTTGCAGCAGGGCTGCTGCTCTCATCTAACCCCAATACCACAGGAGATCTAGTGCAGGTTCCAAGTATGTTGTTTCAGGGTTCTTTGCTTCTTGGACTTATCAGTAGAGCTACTCTTGGTTATGCGTATGTCCTTCCTCTACCTCTGTGCATTATTAAAGCGAAAATCTTGTTTGCTTGTGAGCTAAGAAGGCTTCTATAGATACAATGCCTGCGAAACCCTTTTGATTCAATAATCATATTCATAGTTGATATGGTACTATACTAAACATGCAGATCAATGCATGCTGCGACTGTTCCAATTCATCCTCTTATGATTGCTGGCTGGTAATGTACTATTTCTGGACTATCTTAATAACTGTATTGTAATGTGTAGCATGTGTATGACTCAAGTTTAATATTACAGGTGTGGGTTGACAACAACAGCTTTTAATATGCTTCCCGTGGGGTGTCTTGATGGTGGAAGAGCTGTGCAGGTGACCTTTTCCTTCCTTTTCCTTTGAACTGGTAAACTTACATCTTTGAGGTTTGATAAATGAAGATACAACCTGGTGCTGGTATGAAATATTAGTTAAGTTGTGCAGTGAATTTCCTTTTCTGATTGTTACTATGACGAGTTCATGAAATATGTATTGTATTTATTTTAGTTGTTTATTTAAAAAGAAGTATAAGGTAGACTTTCTGCAGTTATGGTAGCTAGATTCTATTTTGGTTTATAGTATTTGGTGTGGACAGTCTTCATTAAAGGTGTTCTTCCCATACTTCTACCTTATTGCTTCTACTAAAGATGCTTGGTGGCTGACTATATAGATTAGTCAAAGGGTTGGCTATGGTGAATTAAACATCTATAGACTGATGAATGATTAGGAGCTGTAATTGATAGTTCCATTCAGATCTGTTATATTCTGTGAATGTTAGACCAGATGAGCATAATAGGATGATGTGTCTTCCTGAAAGAGTAGGTCATTTTGATCTTAAGTCTCACTATCAGGCTTTAAGAGCTAGGAGGATTAACAATTCTCCTTGTAAGAGCAGTTGGTAGTTCTCACAAAGGTGGCTGGTGTAGGAAGCTACTATGGGGGAAGTTCTTACAGTAGATAATTTTGAGGAAACCCCTTAGATGTATTTTATGTTGGAGTTGTATGTGCAAATCCATTTGTGAGACAAAGGACGAGGTGGGTTTCCATTCCCATTTTTTGGTTTAACTTTATAAATAATCATGACAACTTTATCCTTTCGGCATTCTTCCAAAAAATAAAATTGTTAAAAACATTTTCATTCCCAGCATTTGCAAACACTGGTGGGAACAGTTGATTGCTTGGGATTATAAAGACCCCATTCTAAGGAATATTTATGGAATTCTTAGAATCTAATTCTGAAAAACAACCACTTCCCAAAAAGTGATAAACTGTTAGAATCAATCAACATCTCATGTCTGCAATATCTTGACATCCCCAAGGCTTCGCATTTCATCACAATAGTTTTATAAATGTCAAATGATCTTGTGTTGCTTATAAAAGGAGTACATATATATAATCTTGATATGCTCTCTCTCTCTCTCTCTCTCTCTCTCTCTCTCTTTCTCTCTCACACACACACACACACACACACACACACACACACACACACACACATTGTGTATGTGTCTCAATGCTAGACCAGAAATTTGTACAAGTTACAATAGTAAGTAGTTATTCTCCTATCTTGCTTACAAATGTGTTTTCTGTTGCTCTACCTACTCTCTGCTTCTAACGTATGTACAACTGCCCAATACAAAAGATAACTGATGTTGGTTTCTATGACTAGTGTTCAAAAAATTTCTAAAACTATCTTGAGTAGCATGTTTCTATTTCACTTGTATGATATTTGTGGAAACCAAATTAAATCAGACCCTAGGTCAAATAATTCCTTCCATTTGGGGATTATTTGACCTAATTGGGAATTAATCAACCTAATTGGGAGTTACTCAATTTAATTGGGAATTACCCAATTAAATGGAACCTTACCTAATTAGGTTGAGAATTGATTTGATTCCTACCACAATTCCCAATTAAATGAGGAGTAACCTAATTAAAAAAGGATTTGATTTGATATAGTAAATCAAATCCCTAATTAATCAAATCAATTCCAAATAGGGGAGGAATAATTCCTTTCCATCTACGAAATTATTCCTCTGAAACCCTAACCTCCAAGACCACTATAAAAGGATAGCCACACACAAGGGTTGAGGTATGTCTAAAATCTCTACAGAAAATTCCTCTCAAACCCTAGCCACCTCCTTTCTCTCTCTCTCTCTCTCTCTCTCTCTCTCTCTCTCTTTTACATAAGGCTCTGGCCGCCCGGTTTACACATTAAACACATCCCGTACCCTATTTTAGCTATCACTTCTCTACGGATCGATTGAACTGACTTAGGCATCGAAGGGCCTTTGGCCAACACCTCCCGGGTGTGGTCCTCTTATTTGTTCTATTTTGCAGGGAGAAAGAGGCGGCGAAGAAGAAAGGAGAATCTTCTGAACCGAATATTCTCGTGGGAGCAAATTTCCCCCACGAGAATATTCGGTTCGGAAGATTCCCCTTTCTTCTTCGCCGCCTCTTTCTCCTTGCAAAATAGAACAAATAAGAGGACCACACCCGGGGGGATGTTGGCCAAAGGCCCTCTGATGCCTAAATTAGTTCAAGTATTTGTAAGAAAAACACTAGCTAACTAGGGTACGGAGATGTGTTTATGGTGTAAACCGGGCGGCCGGAGTCTTATGTAAAAGAGAGAGAGAAAGGAGGTGGCTAGGGTTTGAAAGGAATTTTCTGCAGAGTTTTTAGTAGAGATTTCAGACGTACCTCAACCCTTGTGTGTAGCTATGCTTTTATAGTGGTTTCAGAGGCTAGGGTTTCAGAGGAATAATTCCGTAGATGGAAGGGAATTATTCCTCCCCTTTTTGGAATTGATTTGATTAATTAGGGATTTGATTTATTAGGGTAAATCATATCCCTAATTGTGGTAGGTATCAAATCAAATCCTGATTCGGTAACTCCTCATTTAATTGGGAATCGTGGTAATTAACCAAATCAATTCTCAACCCAATTAGGTAACGTTCAATTTAATTGGGTAATCCCTAATTAAATTGAGTAACTCCCAATCAGGTTGATTAATTCCCAATTAGGTCAAATAATCCCCAAATGGAATGAATTATTTGATCTAGGGTTTTGATTTAATTTGGTTACCACAATATTCACAGATTTTAGTAGCAGCTATAGTAGCCAGTAGTTTCTTCTCTTCTTTGCTTAGTTTTTTCCCCCTCAAATTCTGTTTCATACCCTCTTTCTTCAAGTATACATCTGGCCATGATACATGGAATAACAGGTGTTTATTTGTTGGACTACTGTCCCAATTAAAATTTCAAATGCTACCTTGAGCGAAAGCCAGTTATTTTGTTTAGGCATGACATTTATGGACAATACTTGCAGGGTGCTTTTGGAAAAAATGCCCTAGTTGCCTTTGGCTTGACGACGTACACGTTGCTTGGATTGGGAGTGGTATGTCTAACTTTTACAACTTATCACGCTTTGCCTCACATCACAATCTATCAAATCAGTAATTCAGCTTGTGGTTGTTTTCATGTATTCCCCCATCATCTCTATAATAACATTTCTTCCAATTTTGGCTAAGTTTTACTCTTTTCTTTCCTCCTTCCTTTCAGGTCGGCGGACCTCTGTCACTTCCATGGGGACTCTATGTGCTCATATGCCAGGTTTGCAAATAAGAATTTATATATTTCAGTTTCACGAAGCTTCCCATCTCATGATATTATTTTGATCTATATGTTCAGAGGACTCCAGAGAAACCTTGCCTAAATGATGTAACAGAGGTTGGAACGTGGAGAAAAACAATTGTCACGGTGGCAGTTTTCCTTGTCGTGCTCACACTTCTTCCTGTATGGGATGAGCTTGCAGAGGAGCTAGGTATAGGTCTTGTAACCACATTTTGATGTATCATACGTGAAAGTTAATTTTTCGTCTGTTAACATTTTGATAGTGATGCGATAGCTATAAAGTTGGTGAATTCAATATGCATTCAACATAATAAAATGCCAATTTTCATATTTGATATTTTGCTTTGTGAGACATGTAACGCACCCTATTTAATACGAGCAATATATGCATGCAAATTCAATACAAGGGAAATTGTAATGGGAGTAAATAGAAAGAATAAGGGAAATTGGAAAATCAAATACATCAATAATAAAAAAAATATTCCATATTTGGAAGACCGCCAGCCACCATATTTACTTAAAGGATCCCAAGTCCTTCCATTTAGGATTTGTGCATGTATTCAAAGGGAAAGGGAGATTTTATTTGCACCCCATTATTTGCTTTTTTCACCATATAGTAATTTTAAACATGAATAATCTATTTTATCCTTGTACATAATTGCCGTTAAGGACAAAATTTGTAAAATAAAAATAAATTTGTTCACTGAACCCCACATACGTTCTTGCAACTCTAGTTAGACTTTTTTCTTTCCTCAAACCATCATGTTCCTACAACCTTAACAAGGTTTATACGCTTATATTGGTGAAAACATATCTAGTATCCATTCATGAACGGTGAGACTGAAGTTAGGGAGGCTTTGAATGAGGTATGAGTTCATTTTTTGGCATTTTTCAAGTTTAGAGTTGCATGGTGGTTGCTGGTTACGTGCAACACACAAGTACTGAATGCGATAGGAGAATTCGGTGGCAAGCCACTGAAACATTGAACCTATTTATCTTGTGTTTGACTGGCGTTAACTTAAGATGCGGTGGAGATCCACCGTAACATAGAAAGGGCGTCGGTGACGCATGATCGACTTTTACCTATCATTCAGTGGCGATGAACCGAAATATATTTATTTTTCAGTAACTTATTGTCAACCACAAATATAATGCAAGCTATTCTGAACTTACTCCTATTGAAAGAACAAAAACAAGGTGACACCGCTACTGAAGGCAACAATATTGGAACAGAATGTGTAATGGACTATAGTAATCAATTCACAACTTATTTGGTAGTCATTTTGAGTATCCTTCTTTTTGTCTGAAATCCTTTTTAGTATCATTAATGTGGCATTAATGTTCCATATTTTAACTTCAAATAACATGAGTTTAATGTGTAGATATTCAAAGGTAGAGATGAATTAATTAGACGGGCTCGTGCACAAGGAAAAATGAATAATATCGTAATTGTAATTACAAGGTCTGATGCTAGTGGTGAGGGCAATAGGAGACCTCGAGGAATACTTGTTTGTGAGGGGAGTGGTAAATATAGGTCTTGCAAGTCTAATGAGACAATTGGTGTAAGGTCAGATGCAAATGGTGATACAAAAAAGTGTTCTAGGGACACTGGTACCAAGAAATGTGGATGCTCATTCTTGTTAAAATGTGTTAATATTTGTGATGAGGATGATTGGAAGTTGAATGTGGTTTGCGGAGTACATAACCATGCTTTTTCAGAGTATCTTGAAGGTCATTCATTTGTGGGGAGACTTTCTAAAGAGGAGAATGCCTTATTAGTGGACATGTTTAAGCGTTTGGTAAAACGCATAGATATTTTGGTCACCGTGAAGGATATTGATGCAATGAATGTTTCAACTATGAAGACAACATACAATGCTAGGATCTAAAATAGAACCAAAGAATTTACTGAGAGAACACAGATGCAACAATTGATTACTAAGTTGTATGAACACAATTATATTGAGTGAGATAGGACATTTGGTGATGATGTAACTAACTTGTTTTGGACACACCCCTTTAATATTGAGATTTTGCATGCATTTCCACATGTGCTTATCATGGATTGCACCTATAAGACTAATAGGTATTGTTCCCCACTATTGCAAATTGTGGGGGTGACATCTACTAATATGTAATCCACTTGAGAGTGTGCATGTGTCTGATCTATTCAAGTCCAACTTCTTGTCAAGCTTGTATGCTTGTGTTGGGTTGGTCGATCACTTGCATTAAGCCACTGACCTTAGCACTTTTCGAGCCTTACTCCAGAAAAGCAGAGGGGTGAGGTCGTTTCTTTGATTAAAAAAAGGGTGATCTTTGCTGCGGAGACCATTAAGAGTTTATCTATTGTTGCCTCCTCTTTTGCTCAACTTTAAGAGTTGGAGAAGAAGAATGCTACCCTAGCTGACCTACTCTCGTCGGCACGCCATGAGATAGAGACTTCGAACTTGAAAAGGGAGATATCTTTGCTAAAGAGTTCACTTGCCTTGAAGGATGGTGAGCTTGACTCCACCATTGCTACTCTTAATCAACAAAAGAAAAACTATCTTTAGCTTGAACGCAAGTTTGATGATTTGTCTCAAAGTCATGATAAGCTATTGAGCATATTCGATGCTTTCCGGAAGGATACTCAAAAATTCGAGGTTAATGCTTTCCAGAGAGGTGTTGCTCCTATCGTTCCATTAGTGATTAAGAGGCCGAATTGTTTTGCCCAAAGAAGTTCCTCACTAAAGTAGGGCTGGATGCCTTTCTGGATATAGATGCAGTTGAGGAGCATGTAGCTGACGAGGCTATGGCTGATGAGCGCATAGTGGAAAGAGGACGAGGCTAGGATAGGCGCTGCTGACGAGGTTAAAGCAGATGAGCAGGAAGTTGCTGTCCAGGAGTTGCCTGCTGAAGCCTCGAAGTAGATAAAGCCAATTTTTTTAAAGCCTTTGTAGCTTTTTTTTTTCTTTTTCAAGTACTAGTCTTTCAATCGACCATCCTCTATCTGTTGAACTTGAGTTTTATTTTTTCGGCTACTTTGCTATTTGAAATTTTAGTTATAATTTTAACCAAAACTTGTGTTGAGCCTGTTGATTGGTTGGTTAACCATTTCCCTTAAGATGTTAGAATGCTTACCCACCACTTACATAAAGGGTACTGTTGAGCAACTCCCGTAGGATGCTAGGATGTTTACCCACAGCTTATGTAAAGGGTGTTGTTGAGCATCTCCCTTAGGATGCTAGAATGTTTACCCTCTTACATAAAGGATGTGGTTGAGCATCTCCCGTAGGATGCTAGAATGTTTACCCACCGCTTACATAAAGGGTGATTTTCTCTACTGAGTATTAATGTTTCTCGAACACTTCATACAATGAAACCTGAACTTGCATTGATGTTTGTGAAGTTACATCGCTTTATTATATTACAAAAAACTGGATGAACAACTCGAAAACATCAACAGTTGTCTTTTCTTTGACTGAAGTGAAGTAAACCTTGCCACATGTTGGGGACTAAGCTACTGAGCGGAAGCTTCAACGGTAATATCTTCGGAGGTGATAAGCATTCCACTGTCTCGACACTTTTTTCCCCTCCAAAATATCAAGTATATAACCTTGGGCCTTCCCAATTGGGTTTCATCTTCTTCGATTCTTGTCTCTGCATCGTAATGAAGGCCTTTCTAAGGATAAGGTCTGAGGTTGGAATTGTCTAACCTTAGCTCTCTTGTTGTAGTAGGACATTAATTGCTGTTGATATGCTGCAATCGAACAATAGCCTTTCTCGTTCCACATCGAGCATGTCAAGGTTGAGCTTCATCCGCTTAGAGTTTTGATTAATGCTGCCCACCTCAGTGTTTATTGAGGGAACAATAATGTGTGGAGGAATGATTGCTTTAATTTCATAGGCTAAGGAAAATGGGGTTTCGCCAGTTGATCCTCTTTTGGTGGTGTGATAAGCCTAGAAAACATTATGCTCTCCCACCTCCATGATCACATCCCTCAATAGTTTGTAAATATACTTGTAGTTCTTTATATGGTCTGAAGCATCAACATACTTCAAAAAAATTGTCTTTCCCTTGGAGTATACCATGAAGTTTATGATAGACAATCTGGTTGGGCCAGTCCATCCGTCACACATGATTGTGCAACCATTAGTTTCCCACTTTGACCTCAACTTGTTGACATACTTGCTAATGTCTTTATACTCCATTTCCAAATATTTGTTTCTTACCTCATAGGGAGTAGGAGGTTGTACTCCAACACTGGCCTGTTGACATCCCAATACCATATTTTTGAAATGATGTGATGATGCCTTCTCAGCAGGGACATTGTCATAGATAAAGAACTTGCTAATTAGACGCCCCATTCCCTCCTTCACATTACCTCCAGCAAAATAACTCCAAACACTCTTTTGGCGTGCTTTGGATGATTTATATAAACTTGGGGCCATTGGCGGTGTTGGTTGTGAATCTCTAACACTTGCTCCCCGTCTCATCTGTGCACCACCACTTGTCCCAGAAACTTGTGCTCTATTAGGAAGTTTGTGGAGGTGTTCTCTTTCCCATGCTGACTGTTTGGAGGCACGTAATGCTTGTTTGAAATTGTGTCACTCTTCTGGTCCCATGTCATCATCACATGCATCCTCATCGTCATCATCATCACTGTCAACCCCTTGGCCAATGACTTCTCCTCGTAGTCCAGCTCGAATATTTTCCATTCCATGTGTTTTCTTTTCCTTCTGGTGTTGTTTATTTTTTAACAATGTGGTGATGAATGCCTTCACTTTTAGGGGAACACTATCGCATCGTTGGACGTTATTTCCTGGATCTAATCCACTAAGGGGTCGTTTGGCACGGTAGACTATCATGGACTGGACTAAATCCTGGGATTGTCTCGAATTAGCTCGGATTAGCCTAAGCTGGATTAAGTACTGACCTACGTTTGGTGTTGGGTCAGACTAAGAAGCTGGATTGTAAAAATAGTGAAGACCTATGTTTGGAGTTGTGTCGGACTAAAAATAATTATTTTAATATTTAATTTTAATTAATAAAAAATTAATAAAATTCTAATATTTAATTTTAATTAAGGCTTTTTTTACCTAAAAATAAATAAAAAGAAAACAAATAAGTGAGTATGTGGTGCTTTATTATCTTATCTCTGGTCAAACAAACAATTGAACCACGCACTTCAAACTATATTATCTTTTCTTTTCTTTTTCTTCTTTTCTTTCTTCCTCTTCTCCCTATTGACTTTTCTTCTTCTTCCTTATCTCTGGCCCATTTCTTTCTTCCTCCTTTCTTATTCCTTCCAAAGCCTCATTTTTTTTTTCTTTCTTCCTTTCCAGGCCGTTCCTTCTATTTCTTTTTTTCTTCCTATTCTTTCCTCTCTTTTCTTCTTCCTTCATTCCTTTTCACTCTCTCTTCATGCTGCACCCCAACTTTTAAGAGAGCCAGATCCACTTCTAGTTATGTGGTGGCTGCAAACACCCACCCCTCTCTCTTTCTGGTTCCACTAATTAATGGTTGTGGTAGTTTAATTAGGTGATGATGGTTGTTGAACTGAGTATGTGGTGGCTGTTTATGGGTGGTGATGATGCTTTGTTTGACTGATTGGGTGTGATGATGGTTCGGTTGGGTCTCTGGCGGCTGGTTATGTGTTTGATGGTGGTGGTCTGACAGAGATGGCGAAGAGAGGGGATGTTAGTCAGGCCATTCCAGGAGACAGCAGCGGGCTGGGACCGAAGCTCGCTATGCCGCATTTTGAAATGAACGAGAAAGTTCAACATAGGGGAGAAAGTCTTGAAAAATATTCTTTCCGGACGTGAGCCTCACCCAATGGGGAAACTATGGTTCTGGGTTCTGCGGGTGGCTGTGGTGGCGAAGAGAGATGGGTCTGTGTGTAGCTTGCGGGTGGTGGTCATGAGGGAGAACAAATTCGGGGGAGAAGAGGGAGAGCTGGGCATTGCCAGAGTCTGTCGATTGGGTCTGTGGTGGTGGTGTTTTGATTCAAGGCATAAGGAAAATCCAGCTGGGCTCGTGTGTTCAAAATAGCGATGGTGCTATTTTGCGAACTGCATTTGGGGCTCACTGAATTAGACATGCGAGTCCAGTTATTTTTTCACTGTTGGACTATGCAGTCTCATTTAAGTTAATTCCCTTCCTTACCAAACATGGGTTTTAAGTGTTATTTAACACAATCCAGTCCAGTGAGGCATAGTGAGGCCTACCAAACATGCCCTAAGATGATACTTAAGTCGTGTCACTCCACCACTCTTCATTACCCGACCACAATATTTGCAAATTGAGCCATGTTTGTTTCCGTCTATTGGGTCTCCATGTTCCCAAGCTGGATCACGTTTAGTAAGTCCACTAGACATCTTAAACGTACCTATATTTATTTGTCATAGAAATTAGGTAATTATTTTTGGCCAAAATATATAATAGTGACGGTTATATAAGAGAACCTAAATAATAAAGTTATTCTACGGAAGAATTAAATAGGAAGCAAGGAAAATGATTGTAGGAATTTAAGTAATTACGAAAAATAATATTGAATAATAAAACCTAATAATGAATAATAATCCAATTCAGTAATAAAATAATAAATAACATTAAACATATTAAAATTATCCTAGGGAATAATTATACAACATTACTTAATTACTTCAAAGAATTAACATGCAAGTATTATTTGGTTCTCATATCACATGCACCAGTTCACACAAATTTTTTGTTGTTGTATAAATTACAATAACATATATATAAGTTTGTAAACTTACCTTAAATATGAAACTCTTTGTGTAAAGGCCAAATAGAATATGCATGGACCAACAAGAAAACAATAATGAAACAAGTGTAACAAAATGTGATGGAAGCATATAAAGTCTTTAATAATGAATTTAGAGACAATAAATACACATGTAAGTGACCAAATAAAGAATAGAAAAATTAAAAACCACATGTCATTGACTAAGTAAGTAATTGACACAATTTAAAATATAATACCACCAAAAATTTGGAATAGATAATAATAAACATGCAAATTAAATAACAATAATGAATGAGAATAACTTACTATAGTTCAGTTTTTGTTTTTTTAACTTGCGGGGAAATTGAGGTTGATAGATGTTGAGAAAAACATGAGCATTATGTTTTGTTTTGGAGAGATGTTGAGAAATAAAGGACGGCATGAGACCATTTGATTTTATTTGTATATATAGAAATAGGATTACCTAACTATATGTATAGAAATATGACTACAACTAATTAGTTAGGTGAGTGGTTGAATGGTGGGGTAAGTGATGTAAGTTGAAACGTGGTGAATAGTTGAAAACTTGAAACTTGAAAAGGGAAGGTCAAATATTCATTATCATATAATCACAAAGTTACTTATGACCAGCGTGGTGGTTATGTTATACTATAGTTTCTATTTTGAAAAACAGCTCGCAAGTATTATATATACTAAATTCCATAGTTTATAATGACGAAGTTATGACCAGCGTGGTGGTTAAGTGGCTGCAGATATCAGAGTGGAGAGGGGTTTGAACCCCACTATGTGCAAGCGTGAGTTAGTTTTAAGCAAATTGTTTAATTTTTGAAAGTTCATATCGCGATATTATCGATAATATCGTGATATATTGACCATTTACAGCTGCCAATTGAACGAAAATATCGTAACTGAAATATCGGCGAAATTATCGATAAATTGACGATATATAGATGGAAATGTGTAAAATATCGCTGCCCCAAAAAAATGATAATTTCGCCAAAATATCGGCGAAATTATCGATATTTCGTTCCCTTTTCAAGAGTACCTCTCAATTCTTTGGTACCCAAATATGAATTTCTGATGGTCCATGAAACTTTGAGTACACCTGATGCTTATGAACAACAATATAGCGCTTAATTCACTAAATGAATTAATGAAATATGAAAATTATTATGTCACTAAATGAATATAATGAATCTTTCCCATGATAGCATAGAAAAATTAAACACACTCTCAAAATTGTGGGAAAGAGAGAAGGAAAGAATACATACCTTCAGTATAAAAGCAAAACTGCTTAATGTTAGTAACAAATAAAATTACAGCATTAAAGTTCCCATAGGAGATATCAAAACTTTTATAATAAATGCACAACATAACTTCAGTTTTAAAGAGGTAATCAAACCACTCCAAATCTGGAAAATTAAATTCGACATAAAATAAGTATTGAAATTAATTTTGTATTTTTTTTTTTTTGGGTCAAAACGATAATTCCATTTCAATCAACAGTAAAAGAAGAGGTTACATCCATTGCCAACGAATTACTTAACCATAAGGGGGGAGATCCCTCCCACCTACTCGGACCCTGGGTTTTGGACGCAAAGGCAGCAATTACATGCGCCACATTATTAGTTATTCTAGGAACAAAAGACAAGACCACAGTCCGCAACTGCCGCATCAGGATTCTAATGTCATGCACAATACCTTCAACCCGGGAGTCAGAACAACCACCCCCTTTCAGCATATCAATCATGAGCTTGGAGTCAGACTCCAGCACCACCCGTTGCCAGCCCTGGTCCATTCCCGCACACAGCCCCGCCCGTAATGCGTCGGGCAGGGCCGCATCGTACACCCCCTTCACCCCCAGCAATTACTCACATAAGGAAAAACTCAAACCTCACAAATAAAGGAAAATTTCAAAATATATGAAGATTGTACCAAATTATTATTATTTATTTATTTAATTTTAAATTCATAAGATATGCCAATAATACTTTAAAGGATTTACGGGTCAGCAAAATTCAAAATTAAATACTACTTACAATTATATAAAATTCATTATTTTGTTTAAGTCTTCTCCATGTGTATTTCATAACAAATAACTCAATGTGACTACTGTCAAGACTTTACAATAAAAAAACATTAGTTAACTTACAAGTCCAAGTGCAAATAGTTATATTTGACTTCACATTCTGAGAATAAAAAAATTTGTTTAAAAGATATACACAACCTCTTGTATTTGTCAACGTTCATAAACTACCAACATACATTAAATTGGACAAACAAATTATTAGCGTTAGTATGCATTATGAAGGAACAAAGCATTAAATCACGTAAAGATAATGCATAAAACTGAACGTTAAAAGCCATCAAATGCCAGTTAACAGCAAGATTTAATGTAAAAAATGAATACCAATTTAAGGAAAAATCATATTAAATCTATTTAAATTAATTTGCAGTTTTCCAAAAATTGAAGCAAAGAAGGTTTTGAGGCCAAAACGGATGCAAAGATTGACTTCTGCAGTAAGACTATATAACTGAATTAAGCTCCAGCTAAGCTTAATAGTATTAAAACAAAATGCAATTAAGTTTCATAATCATGTTAATGGCAATAATCACCCAACATTATTAACAACTTTATTGCCAAAATAAATATAGGAATTGAAAACAAGAGTGTGACCATTAGGCAAAATCTGGACAATTAATTTCAATAAAGAAAAATGGAATTTATATTTATGTTTTGAAAACTATACCCATATGCACAAAATAGAAGGGAATAGTCAAATTTTATTTCTCCATAAATGTGTTGACGTGAGTTTCCTAATTAATCAAGGATATTTATTTCCTTGATTAATTAAGGGATTTACTTTCCTATTTTTTATAATTGATAAATCATTGTACAATTAGGAGATAATTTCCTCATTATTTACTGTATTTAATTCCTTGTAAAGCCCACATGTAAACTCTTATATATACCTCCATATGGAGAAGAATAAAGTTAACCTAATACATTCAAACCATATTCATATTTTAGCATGGTATCAGAGCAATCGATCCTCGGTTGTCTCTAAATCCTCATATCAAATTTCTTCAAACACAAACCCTAAATCCTCATATCAAACTTCTTCAAACACAAACCCTAAAATCATATTCCTTAAATTCCTCATATTTCTCCAAACTCATATTTCTCTTTACCAAATTCAGATCTCCATCCACATCCCTCATATCTTCAAATTCCAAAACACATATTTTTTTACCCTTAAAATTCTTCCGCTGCCATGGATCCTCTTCCAACACCACCAACACCACTCCACCATCCTCCCAAATTATTACTATCCATAGTGACAACGCTCCTTTCCCAAATAGTGTCACCCTGACTGAAACCAATTATGCCTTATGGTCTCAATTCATGGAGATGCGTATTGCTGCTAGTGAAAAATTGGGGTACCTCACCGGCGACACCCCGCAACCTTCTAAGCTCTCCTCCACCTACGCCAAATGGTGTACGGAGAACTTTTGGGTGAAGGGGTGGCTCATCAACTCCATGTCACCCGACGTGATGAGTCATTTCATTCGTTTAAGTACCACCAAAGAAATCTGGGATGTTGTGAAGAAAACCTACCTTGATGGTGGGGATGAAACTTACCTCTTTGATCTCAACAAATAGGCGTTCTCCATTAAACAGAATAGTGCACCTATCCACAAATACTATAGTCAGCTTCAAACCATCTTCCAGGAGATTGATCACCGCACTCCGAATCGCATGCACTGCGATGCCGACATGACTGAACGTCAGACCGAACTGGATCGTCTTCGTGTTCATCTTTTTCTTGCCAGCCTCGACCCTCAGTTTGATCAAGTCCAGGGGGAAATTCTGCGCAAAGATCCCAAATTAGACCTTGACCAAACCTTTGCCTATGTCCGTCGCAAAGCTCAACAACGACTGACCATGACCAGTACTCCAGACACTGCAGTCCTGGCCACTCAACCTCCATAGGGCCCTCTGTCCTCTTCCAGTAGTGCTTCTCAGACTCAAGTCACAAGCTCTCGTCCGGAGCACAAATGCACTAACTATGGTGGAAGCAAACATACCCGTGCTGGCTATTATGAATTGATTGGGTACCCGAAGTGGTGGGACCACTCCAAAGCTCCCCGCAAGAATAGGAGCAAATCCCTCAACACATCCTCCACCTCAGATCCTGTAAGTCCTGCTGTTCCGACTGCACTAGCTACCGCTTCTGCCTCTGTAGCCACAACAGGTACCCAAGGTTATGTTTTACATAATTCTTCAAAGAAACACACATGAGTCATTGACACCAGAGCCACTGATCACATGACCTTTGATCCTGGACAAATTACCTCTCAATCGATGGTGTCTAATGCCAATGGTACCCCCTTTCCAGTAATTGGGGAGGGTTCCCTCTCTCTCTCTGACTCCCTCACTTTGGATTATGTGTTGATTGTTCCATCCTTATACCATAATCTCTTGTCTATTGCCCAAATTACTATGGCTTTAAATTGCACTGTAACCTTTTGGCCTACTCATTGTGTTTTTCAGGACATTCTCAACAGCAAGACGATTGGTTGTGGTACTAGGCATCGTGAAGCCAGCCTAATTCAAGCTTATACAATTGAGGGTACGAGTGTTGAGAAGAAAAGTTCAGAAGTATGGTTATGGCGTCGCCGTCTTGGACATGCTTCATTTCGATATTTACAGAAGCATGTCCCAAGACTGATTGAATTCCTATTTCTAAGTGGATTAGGAAATTACACTTATCCAAATCCTAATAGACTTCTAGAAATCCAAACCTAAATTGAATAAGGAAAACTGAAATTCTTTCCTAATCCCTCTAAGACAAGAATTGGTATACCTCTAATTTTCCTAAAACAATTCTAAATCAATTAGGACATATTTAACGAGCCAAAATCCTAACAGTCTATGCTTCGGAGAAAAAAAATAATTTGTTATTCCAAATGAATAGCCGGTGTAAAGATTCAACACAAATTAATTAAAGCTTTATTTATTTATTTACCTTTAAAATTTGTTTCAAAACAAAAGAAATATAATAATAAAATTTTAAATTTCTTCGAAGTAAACTCTCAATTACAGATATACAAGTGTGTAAAGAAAACGTACACAACTGCAAGCCACAAATTCAAATATGTAACGAAATTTATATAGAGGAATAATGTCAGAATGTTAATACTTAATAAAAATTTAGTGGAATAATATCAGAATTAAAAGGGACACATTTTCAATGAATTAGTTTGACATATATATGATCTATATGATACAAGCCAGCCAAATGCGATATATATTTTTTTTAATCAAGGGTTATAAAAATATGGTGTACTTGATTAGCTTTTGAATACTAACATTATTGAAATTTATTTTAAAAACAATTTTGCAGATACACTGAATATCTAGCTTTAAATTGATTTTGTAATTAATTGGTTGGTTGTCTTTGAGCAATTAAAGACTTAAATCTTTTCCAAAACGTTGAGCTATAATAATAATAACACATAAATTAGTTTGAAGGTTTGTTATTTTCAAACACTAGCAGTAATTGCCCAAACGTTAGCAACAAAATTATAAAAATATAAATGTACCAACAATATTTAAAGCAATTGAAATTGTATAGACAACATGAAAACTTTAAACTAAATCTACTGAAAACAAATCATACCGGGGTTGGGTTTCATTGAAAGCTTTAAATTGCACAGAGGTTTCATTGTAAACTCACCTATGGGGTTGGATTTCATAACCATAGTTATTCGGGACTTAGGTCCGAAAGCCCATATTTAGTGTGAAACACATTAAAGCCCACCAAATAATAATTAGCATCTATGTCCAATTTAATTGGAAATATCCCAAAAGACCCATTGCATCGTTTGATGTCGTCCCGCTATATCGATAGCAATGGCAACATAGTCTTCATATTCTTATCAAAAGTCTTTTTCTTCGAAGGATGCAGCAAAACCAGTCACCACCATCCAAACGCAACCACTCTCCTTCCCTCCTCCTCCAATGCTCAGAGCTCGTCCTTTCATGGCTGACCCCACAAGAACTCGCCACCATATCTCTCACCTGCTCCACCCTCCACACAATCTCTAAGTCCATCACTCTCCGCCGAGCCTCTGACGCCTCCAGAGCCTTCGAGAGTCATCCCATTCCATTCCACAACTCCGTCGATGAACACCCGTATGCCTACTTCATCTACACCCCATCTCAAATTTCTTCTTCCTCTTCTCAATTTTTAGGGCGCCAATCTTGGGGCTCCAGTTCTTCTGCACACAAATCGAACTCGGTGGCTGGACTTGGAGTTCAAACGCTGCGTTTTGTGGACGAGTCGGGAGAGTGTGCGTATGGGTGTGAATGCGAGGCATGTGGGGAAGAGGGAGATGGGGGTGATGGGTGTCCGTGTTTTGGTGGCTTTAACGACGTCGTTGCGGAGTGTGGGCCGAGTTGTGAGTGTGGGTTGGATTGTGGCAATAGGTTGACTCAGAGAGGGATTGAGATTAAGTTGAAGATTCTGAGGGATGGGCGAAAAGGGTGGAGTTTGTATGCGGACCAGTTCATTCCAAAGGGTCGGTTTGTTTGTGAGTATGCAGGTATTCCAAAAACAACCCACATTTAGGAATTGGATTTTGTTTTGAATAATTTATATCACATGTGGTGTTATCTGTTTGGTACTGATAGTTATAGCACTTTAGCGCTTGTAAAATGTAATTGTTTCTAGTATGTATCCTGACGGTGTATGATTGATTGTTTTGTGTTTTGTGTTAATTTGAAATTGGTTGTGACTAGAGATGAGAAAAATGTTGTCTTGACTTTGCTGACATAGAATAGAAGTGTAGACAGATTTATAACAATGTGATTGAATTTGGTTGGAAGTTTTGAATTTGGCACTCGTTTGATATTTTCTTTCATAAATAGGTGTGCACAAAGTCATACACATCAAGTAACTCAAAACCAAGACTAATTGTTGATATAGATGGCTCATGTGAGTAATTGTTCTGAAGCGAATCCTAAAATTGTTTTCAAGTTTATGAGTCTGCTGATATTGATGGCTGACTGCTCTCTGGCTTTGAATTTGTTGTTATTAGTAGAGGTTAAGGTTCTGTTATTTTTCTAGACAACAAGCTTTCCAATTGGATTAGGATCACTCTTTTTTCTTGTTATCCTGTTGGATTGATAAAGTATTGTTCAGATATGAAATATTCCTATCAACAAATGTTGGTGCAACAATTACTGAAAGGAAATACCATACTCAGCTTTTCTGTTGAGTAATTATCATGTATTCTGGCACCCACTTGCTTGGGCATCTGGAACACAGAAAGGGTGTAGTCTGTGAACCAAACACGTAGAAATCATGATTGTTGGATCATCATACTTTTGGCAAAACCTTGAAAGAATGGTGGGAAGGCAGGACTGGAGGAAATTGAAGTTTGACAATAACAGATTAAGGAGCGGATTAGGGAAGTGTTTGGGGACGATGGAAAGAAAAGAAGAGAAGAAGTTTAAGGGAGAATTAAGGAGCCGTCCTTTTTTCTTTCTTTATCCGTGCATCAACTGAGGTGCAGGGAACTGTAGACTGTTAATACGTCTGACCACATTATTGTAAATGTTTAAAATTCACAAATGGATTTCAGATGCTGCTGCTGAAGATTCTCCCCCGAAATTTTATTTGATGCAAAAAATCCTAAATTAGAAGTGAAAAATCTAATCCCATAAAAATGGATAATGATACTTGCTTATGGCGTTCTGAAGCCTGTTCTCTGAGGCTTAGATAACATGTTCCCTACAAACGATTGCATGTATGTTTATCTGTATTCTGTATGCATGCATGGGAATTTGATCTCATTCTCTCTCTCTCTCTCTCTCTCTCTACACACGCACACACGTGTATGTATACATCCTGCAAGTTGGATTATATTTTTTAACATTTTTTACTTATTAATTGTTCTTTTTTTGGGTGAGAAAGGTGAACTCTTGACAACCAAAGAAGCAAGATTGCGGCAGCAGATATATGATCAGCTTGCATCAGGTGGTCATTTTTCCCCTGCTCTTTTGGTTGTGAGGGAGCATATGCCATCCAGAAAGGCATGTCTAAGATACAATATTGATGCGACAAGAGTTGGAAATGTATCAAGGTTCATCAACCATTCGTGTGATGGTGGTAATCTATCCACAGCACTGGTGAGAAGCTCAGGTGCTTTACTCCCACGCCTTTGCTTTTTTGCTTCGAAAGACATAAAAGAAGATGAAGAGCTTACTTTTAGCTATGGTGAAATTAGGGAAAGGTCAAAGGGGTTGCAGTGCTTTTGTGGGAGCTCTTGTTGTCTTGGAATTTTGCCCTCAGAGCAGACTTAATTGTAGTTTTTTGCCTCTAGACTAAGTAGTACTGTAGCTTGAATTCTGTCCTTATAGGATATGTAGGAGGGAAAGGAGCAGTTGGTGGCACATTCAGGATTGTGCAATAAATGGTAAAAATGAAAAGGGGAAAGAGACTGAGGAGAAGAAAATAGCACCATAAGTTTGTTAACTTATACCTAATACTTTAACTGAAATCCGTAATCGGTTTAACTTGCAATTTGCTATTCGGAATAGGATGCAGATGCAAATTTTGCAAAATTAACGGTGGGCCAGTGTTCATGAGTTTCTTTTTCTGCTTTTATAAATGATTCCTCTTGTTTTTTCCTCTTCCTTTTCCTACGTTAAGGTCAATTGGCCAAGGTTATTAGGAGCTATGCAACTCAACACAAATAGCTCTATGGTATCGAGTCTTTTGGTGGTTCAACTTTGTGCAACATTATATTTCTTCTATCAAAGCTTTGTACCAGCTCTCGCTAGGATTCAGTGTTTAGAGTTTAGAAACCGGTTTTTTACTCACACCTACACCGACAAAAAGATCATGTGGCATACTAGTCGTTGAATCAAATATTGAAATTAAATGAAAGAAAAGAGAGTGATCATGCATCTCATCTACTATAGCTTAAAGTTTCTGTGCAGACCAGGGCTGGTTTTGGTGTTTCTAAATTCTCTCTTCAGCTTAGGGCCAATTCCGTGTTGCTTCAAGTTTCGGTTAGCTTTGTCTAATGCTGCTGTTGATGTAAATTGTTTGGATACTAAATTCATAATGGATGTTTTGATTGTTGAATCCAATTTATTTGCTCAATAATCCCTTATATTAACTTTTGTGCAAGAATAACTTTGTCATCCTTCATCTCTTAAGAAGAAAAAAGAAAAAAGGCAAGTTCTGGGCCTAGCAGCCCCATTCAGGAACTGAAAGCGAAGTGGCCCAAACCTGGAGGAATGCTATCCCAACGATTGCAGCAACCCCAACTCCTAAGTAAGACGTGATATTTTGGTTAATGAGTTTCAGTGACTGTTTTTGAGGTAAAACTCACCTCAGTAATGCAAATAAGAAAGTTAGGAACAATATATTTAGCCACGTTAATCTCTCTGCATGTATGATTGACCTATTGCCCTAGCAGAAGGACGACAAGTTAGGATAGGAGGTAACGTAAACATATATTATAGATTGGGAGAAGAAAAGAAGTATAGTTTTATGATAATGGTCATGGATAGAGAAGCTACAAGCAATTGTAAAGAGAGAAATATTAAGGAAAGAAACACGCAATGCATTGAGTTATTATCTTATTATTCAAGTGTATCGATCATTGGCGAACATGAGGGGAACTTGACTCTCTTCCTCGTCATCTTCTTCGTCTTGGGATGGCCTTGAAAGCTGAAGAGGGTCCAAGCTTTGTGAAGACGGCGCAGTCTCGGCTGCAAGGTCAAAATTAGAGGTGAAGCTGCACATGTTGATGAGATTAGTGGAAGCAGAGGAGTTGTTGGAGTAGGCAGGTTGCAACATCAAAGCCATGTTCTGCTGCTGCTCATGTTGTTGCTGTTGTTGCTGATGCTGCTGCCGCTGCTGGGAGCTGATCTGAAGGGCGTTTGCAAATGCAAATCTACTGTTTATCAGCTGAGTTTGCACCATTGCAAGCTCGGCTTGCAAAGATGCAACCTGGACATTAATGCCACAACAGTTAACTAATTAATTAATAGATATTGTAACTGTCCTTTAAGATTGGTCATGGAGCTTCAATTATATATGTGAACACTAACGCCATCTTATGAAAAAAAGGTGAGAGAGCTTGCAGTTTTCCCTTTTTATTTTTTATTTTTTGAAGTTTTTTGTTTATTGAACATTCGTAGTCCATGAAATTTGAACTCAGGACCCTATAGAAACTGCTAGAAGAGGGAGCAATTGGTAATGTTTCGTGGCCATCAATGTTGAAGTATTGTCAAAACCCCCTATGGAAAGTTTTGTAAGAAAAAGAAGTAAATTTATCTAGCCTGGTTTGAACTTGCAACATCATCTCTTATCTCATCACATTAATTGATCAATAATTTCCATGAAGGCAATAATAGATTGGAGAGAGAATATATAGGTATGTAAATGTGTGTGTGTGTGTGTGTGTGTTTTGATGATTAATTAAGTAATTAATTAGTAATATGGTTAATATATATGATGAAACCTGTTGTTGCAAAGCAAGAATGGTTGAGACACAACCATAGACGGGATCAGCGAGCCTAGCCTGAGCCTCATAAGAAATGGTGACGACGGCATCTTGGCGGCGGTTCAAGGGAATGTGCAACAAAAGCTTTGACACATTACTTGCCCCAAACACCTTGTGCACCGCTGCAAAGCGTGCAGCTCCTTGGTCTGAACCAAAATGGGGTGCAAATATGCACCCACTAATGCACTTCCTCCTCAGAAATTTGCAGGCTCCACATGGAGCTGCACCACTTACTACTACTGTACTGCTTGTACTAGTATTGTTTGTCGTTGCCGCCGCCTCGGTGTTAGAAGCAGGCCTTCCAGCGCCGCCGGATGTGCCCTTTCTTCTGCTTTCGGAGGTGCAATGATCTCCTTGTGCTGGCTGGTCAGCCATCAAGAGCGAATGGAAATGTAAGGATTAATATAACAAGTTGGCTGGCTAGCTAACTATATAGCTATAGCTATGGGAAGGGTAAAGGGTTTTGATTAATATTAGAGACTTTATTAATTTTAGCAGTAGTGCACGTTAGTCTCGTGAAATAGTTGGCAAGCTCAATGTGCTAAGCCTCTCTTTCTTTGTTTCTTTGTTTCAGAGAGAGAGAGAGAGAGAGAGAGAGAGACGTTATGGTTGGTGAAGTTGGGGAAATATTGAGTGAGTGAGTGAAATGAGTCTACTGCATGGAGTGTGTGAGGGGCACGTGCAAAAGCAAAGGGTAGGGCCTACTGGCTTAATTAATTAGCTAATTATATTATATATTAATAAATAATGGTGTTAGTTTTAAGTCCAAGTTGTAAAATAATAATAATAATAGTTGTGTGTATGGAAGTTGTAGAAGGTTGTGATGATGGAGGGAAAGGCACAAGATTTGTATTGCCCGTGGCGTGTGGGATGCATAAAACCTCAAAGTGCATGGGTGTGGGTGGGTGTGTTACATGTCATGTCATGCTCATGCATACCTCTTTACCTTTATTGACACTGAAATTAAGACAAAGCATAAGTATATTGTTACAACTCACACTTTTTTTTTGTCTTTCGTTGGAAAAGATGGTAACAATTTACACTTACATTCCTCATAAAAAAAACTCACTCACATTTACATGCCTATCATATATATGCAATCTCGCAACATATATATGCAACCATCAATTGTCTTTGTGTAGCTAGCTATGGCGTGGATTCTCAAGGATCACAAAGGAAATGGAAAGCTTTTAGGCAACATGATTGGGGCATTAGGCAGGATGGAGATGAAGCAGCTAGCATAACAAAAAGACTCCTGTTGACAGAATCTTCTTTTATTTTACTAGTGCCATTCCCTCTGCACAAATCCGTAACTAATGTCTATCTGCAGACGGAAATATATATATGGCTAAGGAACCTGCAACTCACCGCTAATAGGTGAGGCATGAAGGAATTGAAGGTGAAACTGGAGAGCCCTCACTGCTCTGGGATTCTCCTCCCTGCCATGCATCCTGAACTTGTTCAGCATATACTACAAGTTCCAAAGAACATCCTCAATAGAAGGTCTATCTGCTAGATCCTTAAATGTTGGCGGAACAATAGGAAATATGAATTTGAAGATAATAATAATTCTAAACATAATTGTAATCATCATATACAATAACAAATTTACATGAAATTAATGTAAATCAACAAACACAAGTAGAAATACTGACAACTTTAGCGATTGAGGCTTGCAAGAATTGCAATGTCCTAAAGACAGATTTCACCTCTGCCCTTGTGCTCACAGTTTTATAGGCGTCCATCTCTCAGGATTCAACAATCGATAATCCTAAATTGATGTACTTCAATTTAAGACTCTGGCGAACCAATTATATATTTGTACTCTCAAGACAAACCGTCAGAAGTATTTAACAAAGAGAGAAAATAGAGTATTGGGGAATACTCTATTTTTCACGAAAAGAACTCTATCCATCTTTGGAGATATCCAGGTTGATGAAGGGTGCTTGCCGAGCCTAGATTGGACTGGGGCGATGTGTTGAGAGGGCACTGGCTGGGTGGGCTCAACATCCTGGGTAAACTCATGTTGGGAACCCTGGGCCTGCGCCTTCTCCCAGTTACGCTAGAAGGTGCGATAGTCATGTTCCAGCTCGACGTTCTTTGTGTGAAGGTGTTCGTATTTCTCGAACATCTTGGTGATGCTGGCCCGAAAGAGCTCTACCTTTGCCTGGAGATTGACATCTGCTGAAGGTTTCCTTCCGGAGGTACCCTCGCGGGGGGTATAGTGTGGAGTATCGTGGCTATCCTCGGTCGGCATAGCAGAATGAGGGGTAAAGAAGAGGCGACGGGGCCTGATGAGAGAAGGAGCCAACTGGGCTGGTAGAGAGAAATGGGATTCAAGTGTCGAATTCCCACAGACGGTGCCAAAATGTTGATGCTCTTTTTGAGAGGTCAACTTAGAGAGAAGTAGATTTTCTTCAGCAGGGCAGAAGGTGAGGACCTTCGGTAAAGGAAGAGCCTGCAAAAGACAAAGTAAGAGAAGCAGTCGTTAAGCTTCGGACACTAGTGTGGTGTCGGCCGAAGATTGTCCGATGCTTAAGTCAGCTAAGAGTAGTAAATTTGATAGAGTAATAGTAAAAGTGAGAAAGTAGTTACCCTTTTTACTTGGGTACTGTTTCCTATTTATAGGAAAGTGAAAATAAGAGCCTTGCACAAAGTTTCGATGTGGCACTTTGTACAAGTCGCTGTGGTAGTGACACATGTCTTGGAGATTAGGTTCGGCAGTTGAGAGCTTCGGCAGGTGTCTGGCACCTCAAAAGAGTGCCTTCCTTTGGCAGGGGAGAAGGCGAGACTGTCTTAGTACTAGTTGTTTTGAGGCTGGATATGCTCGGTTGATTATGGTATAAACAAAATTAATGTAAATCAACAAACACAAGTAGAAATATTGATTGCAACTTTAGCGATTGAGGCTTGCAAGAATTGCAATGTCCTAAGGACAGATTTCGCCACTGCCTTTGTGCTCGCAGTTCTATAGGCGTCCATCTCCAAGGATTCAACAATCGATAATCCAACATTGAAGCACTTCAATTTAAGACTCTAGCGAACCAATTATATATTTGTACGCTCAAGACAAACGTTAGAAGTATTTAACAAAGAGATAAAATAGAGTATCAGGAAGTACTCTATTTTTCACAAAAAGAACTCTGTCCATCTTTGGAGATATCCAGGTTGATGAAGGGTGCTTGATTTATATAAAACTCAATCCACCCATGATAAAACAATGTATCTGTGAATTAGTGTAAGTTCAAGAGATACAACCTTTGCATTATTATGCGTTGAATAGCAATAGGCACAAATCTAAGGAAACCGACCAGTTGGAGAAACTAAGACACACGTCTCTTAGATAAACTTATTTTTCATTCACTATAGAAATTAAATATTATTAAATAATATAAAATTTCCAACACCTTACACAGACATCTCACACAAATTTCCATCAGCGTCTTCAAGGACTGATCCAAGCATGTCTGCCTAACTAGTGGATCAACCATGCTTCTTCGAGCTGCTCAGGGGAAAGAGGTGATAGTAGGAGGTTCCGGGTTATTCTTATTACCACAATCCAAACGCACTGGTTGAAGGGATTAGTTAAGCTAGTGTTCAGTTGCGGTTGAAAATTGCCATGTATTAAGTCTTCCATGAAAGGTCAAAATACATAGTGGGGTGGTGTCATAAGCTTTGTGAGAACATTATATATATTTCTGTCCAAGGTTCGTATCAATATTGCTGCTAACGCTGCTAATATGTTAACTAAATTGGTTCCCCAAATGATGTTCTCAGTGACAAACGTCTAGAACTGATACAACCATGTCTTTTGTTGATTTCAGTGACAACAGAGTGGTTGAAGAAAATATAACAAAAAGCAGAGTGCTTTTACCTGATCTTCTAAAACTTCCACTTGAGTCTCAGACTTCACTGGTCTGCCTTTGATCATTTCCAGCAATATTACTCCAAAGTTGCGAACATCGGTCCTGTCGTCGTGCTTCATCCTGTCAAGCACCATAGCACAATGGTTACAGTTTACATGTAACTGCATACATGTTAACGGAATAATCTACATATGAGTAGTAGGTGTACTTTAGGTGATAATAACTAGATGTAGCTCAGGACCTCTATGTGAAGGTAGCAAGAGGTGTCAAGGTGTCAACAAGCACAAGGACTAAGATTATCATCAAAACTCTAAGGGTGGTTTCGCCGTTGCGAATGTGTGACTATCCTTAATAATCAAGGGTATAACTGGGATTTACATGTGATGGCAAACTGAACTCTCTTAATAATACCACAATTATGTCCTCTTATGCCTTCCCAAATTAAGCTGTAGAGCTAGCTACAACTAGTGCTTTTCTGTTATTCAACAAATACAAAATGCGTAACTGAAATCTCATTGAGCATAAGCCCCTAGTTAGAAACCAAAGTGTGCAAGAAGCTCTCCAAAACCCACAAATTTAGGATTAATCCCTCTCAACATGCACTGTGCCGTAACCAACTCTTGCATAGTGCACTATAAAATCAAAGCCTTCTATTCACCATTCTAATCAACAGCACCCAATACGATACAAAAACTCGAAACCAAGAACCCGAAAAATAAACAATAAAAATGGCCGGAAAAAACACGTACTTCGGTGTCCATGCAGCTCTAACCATGACATTATTAATTCTCCCCACCGCCATTATAGCTGTGGCAGATGATGATACACCAGTACCAGCCGACCACTCCCAAGTCAACACGTGGTTCAATAACAACGTGAATCCGTACAAAGAACGGCAAGGCACGCTTGACCCTGCCCTTGTAACAGCTGAGGTTGGTCAAACCGTCGTCAAGGTTATGAAAGATGGAACTGGAGAATTCAAGACCATCACTGACGCCGTTAATAGCATTCCGACCAACAACACCAAACGTGTCATTGTGTACATTGGAGGGGGAGAGTACAATGAGAAAATCACAATTCCACGGAATAAATCATTTGTTACATTTTATGGCTCTCCAACAAATATGCCAACTTTGACCTTTGGTGGCACAGCCCAAAAGTATGGAACTGTGGACAGTGCCACAGTGATTGCCGAATCCGACTACTTCGTGGCAGCTAACCTAATTATTAAGGTGCGAAAATGTCTCACATTTGCGAGAAATGTTTCATGTCACGTGATATTATCATCACACACAATAATTCTTTAATTAACTTTCTTTTAATATTTTTGTTTCCTTATAATTTATGTTGATTTGTTGTTGTGAGAAGAACTCTTCGCCAAAGCCAGATGGGAAAAGAGTGGGAGAACAGGCATTGGCATTGAGAGTGTCGGGGAACAAGTCAGCCTTGTTCAATTGCAGGCTGATTGGTTTCCAGGACACACTTTGTGATGACAAGGGCAATCATTTTTTCAAGGACTGCTTTATTGAAGGCACTGTGGATTTCATCTTTGGAAGTGGAAAGTCTCTCTATTTGGTAATGCCACCCAAACTCTCCCTATAATTCCTAAATAAAAGGAAAACTTATAAAGGAACTTTTGTTAACTCTCCTTACATGTTTTACAAATCATATTGCTAAATGCGAGTCTCTTCTTATAATAGTGAATTTCACGTGCATGTTGTGTGAGAAACGTTATGTATACGACTAACTCTTCATTATAACTCAGCTGTTTGTTGTCTATGTATTATGTCATTGTTTTGATGGGTAGTTAATTAATGGGTGCAGAACACTGAGTTACATGTGCTGGGGAATAATGAAATGACAGTGATAACAGCACAAGCAAGGGACTCAGCTTCAGAGGATACTGGATACTCATTTCTCCACTGCAACATAACAGGGACTGGAAATGGCACGTATTTGGGCAGGGCTTGGAGGACTAGTCCTAGGGTGGTCTTTGCCTACACCAGCATGTCTGAGGTTATCACCCCAGCCGGCTGGAACAACAAGAACCGCCCGGAACGTGACAGGTAAGCAAATTAAAACACACTAATTAATTAAGCATTTTCATATAATTGAATGATTTTGAGAGTTAATTAATAGTTTCAATTTTTTTCGTATTTGTTGTTGTATTCAGAACCGTGTTCTATGGAGAATACAAGTGTTCGGGTCCAGGTTCAAGTATGGTTGGGAGAGTAAAATACACCAAACAGTTGAATGATGAACAAATCAAACCTTTCCTCAGCCTAAGCTATATTCAGGGTTCCAAATGGCTGCTTCCTCCTCCAAATCCAAAAGCGTAGATTTTCTTAAGACTAGGAAATAGTTTTCTTAACTTTGTATACATGTTTATATATGGGTGCTATTGAGAAAGCCGCACGCACACCTCATGGAAAATGCACAATGTATAAAATCAATATTATGCTTTAATTTCTAAAGATCTTCCGCTATACAATTTGAGCACAGTTTGTTGATTTGATTGGGACAAAAGACATGCGCAAAGGACTTATTAGTGTAGTGGCTTGGAATATTTACTCCCTCATGCAAGGTTCTGAGTTTGAATCCTAGCATCCGTGTAATATGTATGAGTTTAGTACTATTCCCCCCCTCAATTGGAAAGGACCTCAAAAAAACATATCAAAAATCGATTCCAGTTTTAGACAAATCCCACTCCGTTCATATTTATTAAATAAACAAAAACATAACCAAAATTTAAGATCTAGTCAAGCAAATAAATTTCACCTTAATCCACCTTGTATAGTAAAATATGAATCATATGAGCAACGATTTAGGTTAAGGCTTGACTAGACTCCAGCTAAACTTGCTTCATAACTCTGCCAGACTATATAGGTGCTAAGGTGGCTGATCTGATGGTTATGGTTCACGATTGGAAAAGGTTCAAGAGCTTATCTAACCCCTGTAGCCTTCCTTGCAGCGCAAAGTGACCTCCTAGAACTAGACTTTTAATTGCTTAACGTCTAATCATGTATTAATTTTTACAACGTGCAATGATCTCCTTGTACTGGCTGATCAGCCATCAAGAGCGAATGGAAATAGAAGGATTAATATAACAAGTTGCTGGCTGTCTAGGAAGGGAAAGTGTTTTGAATAATTAGAGACTTTATTAATTTGAGCAGTAGTGCACGTTAGTCTCGTGAAATAGTTGGCAAGCTCAATGTGCTAAGCCTCTCTTTCTTTGTTTCTTTGTTTCTTTGTTTCAGAGAGAGAGAGAGAGAGAGAGAGAACGTTATGGTTGGTGAAGTTGGGGAAATATTGAGTGAGTGAGTGAAATGAGTCTACTGCATGGAGTGTGAGGGGACGTGCAAAAGCAAGGGGTAGGGCCTACTGGCTTAATTAATTAATTGATAATTAATTAGCTAATTAAATTATATATTAATAAATAATGGTGGTTTTAAGTCCAAGTTGTAAAATAATAGTAATAGTTGTATGTATGGAAGTTGTTGAAGGTTGTGATGATGGAGGGAAAGGCACAAGATTTATATTGCCCGTGGCGTGTGGGATGCATAAAACCTCAAACTGCATGGGTGTGGGTGGGTGTGTTACATGTCATGCTCATGCATACCTCTTTACCTTTATTAACACTGAAATTAAGATAAAGCATAAGTATATTGTTACAACTCAAAACTTTTTTTTTCTTCTTTTGTTGGAAAAGATGGTTACAATTTACACTTGCATTCTTGATCAAAAAAACTCTTTACATTTACATGCAATCTTGCAACCCATTAATTTCCTTCCCCTAGTATTTCCTTAATTAAAAGTTGTAATACTTGATTTCCCTATTGAACAATTGCACTAATGACATACGAATCAGGAAAATCGAGAATACAAGATAACTTCACTTAGAGTGCAGTAGAGTAACTTGAATCTAGGATTGTTTTGTAGAAGGGAGAGGATCGAAAAGGAGTAGGCAAAGTAGGTCAGCTTATTGGCAATACAAACCATGTTGCTTACGTTTTCACTTCGGAATACACTTCTTATCGGACGATCAAGAAGAATCCTAGCCACATGTTCAACCTATGTAAGAAGTCCGATGAATCCCTTCGAGATTATATCAAGAGATTCAAAGCAGAAAAGGCCAACATTGTAGGGTGCGATGACCAAATCGCATCCTCTGCTTTCAAGAAAGGTCTTCCAGCTGAGCACGACTTATACTACTAGCTTACTATCACTCCCAGCCAGACTCTGGCAGAGGTCTTCGCGACCGCAAAATGCTATGCGCTCTGGGATGACGATCAAATCGCTGCGAAGAAGTCTACCAAGCAGGAAGATCAGCCAACCAAGCAGGCGGCCAGGCCTCCCTCACCTCCATTGAAGACAAGTTACTTTTGATGTTTACCCATTCAACTCATCTCTTTTGTTCAATAAAGTAATGTAGTCACACAGACATCAATCCAAGTTCAAGCTTTTCTTTCCAATGAAGTGTTCATGAGAGCAATCGACACGTCTTAGGACGTAGGCCAAAGGAGCCATTCCCATCCAAACGTCTCCGAAAGTCGGCCAAACGGGCAACTCTCATCGACACGTCTTCAGACGTTGGCCAAACAGGCCACTCTCATCGACACATCTCCGGGAGAATGCCAAACGGGTCACTCTCATCGACACGTCTCCTGACGTAGGCCAAACAAGCCACTCTCATCGGCACGCCTCTTAACGTAGGCCAAACAGGCCACACTCATTGACACGTCTTTGGACGTCGGCCAAACGAGCCACTCTCATCGGCACGTCTCAGGACGTCGGCCAAATGGGTCACACTCTTCGAAACGTCTCCGGACGTAAGCTAAAAGAGCCACTCTCATTGACACATCTCCGAACATATGCCAAACGGGCCACACTCGTTGACACGTCTCCAGAAGTAGGTCAAACGAGCCACACTCATCGACACGTCTTCGGACGTAGGCCAAAACGGACCATACACATTGACACGTCTCCGGACGTATGCCAAACAAGCCACACTCATCGACACGTCTCCAGATGTAAGCCAAACGGGTCACTCTCATTGACACGTCTTCGAACGTAGGCCAAACATGCAACAACCCAGAAACACTTAAGCAATTCACAAGACACTATGTGAATTGAAGTTAGAAAAAGCAACTGAAATTTCCATAGCAAAGTGACCAACCGGCCGAGTCCAACAAAAAGAAGATGGTCAATTAAGACCAATTATTCTAAACAAAAAAGCATACTACAAAAAACTGAAAAGAAATAGAGGAGTCTTCATCTACTCTAGGACGCCAGGAGGAGATCCTGATCTACAGCCTCTTCGGCATCTGCCTGATCAACGACATCTGCCGACATCTCATCAACCGCATCCTTCTCTGCTTCACCTTCTTCAGTTACCGTCTCTTCGGCCGCTTGTTCTTCAGCTCATTCCATGTTGGCAGCATTGACCTGCTCACTTTGAACAGGGAGCAAGTCAGGGCAGAGCTCCTCGATGTCTCCATCTCCAGTGGCGTAGAAGGGAGCATGCCCATTTTTGCAGTCCAAACAACCTGGCTTGTACACATCCATAGTAGCTTCGAACTTGGATTCTTCAATAGACTTGTGATAAGCACGAAATCTAGCAAAGAGTTTGTCATAGCTAAGAGAGATGTCAGCATTCTGGCGCTCAAGGCGAAAGTATGCATCTTTTCGACTAACCAAGTTAGTAGCAGAAGAGGGGGTAACAACAGATTAGTTCCAGATAGTTTCAATAGCAAAAACTACTCCTTTTTGAAGCAGATGAAATGTTGTTTCCCCTTATTTTTCCAAGGAAAGACTTGAGAAAGTACCAAGATCTCCATCCTGATGAATTTGATCAACCAGCTCAGCACAAGTGGATGAACTTGACAGAAAGTTAGTCTTGAGCATATCAGACACACCTGCATCCCGTGCAGAGCTAGACTTGTCCACCTTAGGATCAACCGTTGACGTTGCAAAAAAGCCTTTCGCCCGGACAGATGACTGTCTCGTCTTCTTAGCCGTCGCCATCCTTACCTCCAAAGGAGTCAACAATGCTGAATCAACTTCACCATTGACTGCTCGTGACTCAACAGCTGCATCATGATGGTTGGATAGATGAGCAAACCTCCCAGTTCAATCTTCATCCTTTGACTGGTGCAGACGACCTGAACTTCGAAGAAGAATATCTGCATCTTTTTGCCTCCCAGCAACTGAACTAGATCGCGCACGGACTACTTCAGGGAGCAAATCACGGTCTCCAAGCTTGTCTGCATGAGGCTTGAGTGGAACATCCCGAATATTGTGCATACTGCCAGTCTTCTTGCTATCTGCACCAACGAGATGTTTAACCCTAGCTGATGATGGGGGAACAGCTCATACTTGAGTCTTCTCAACATAAGGGATCCTTGGCTTCTTCCTCAATGGTGATACAGCTTTCGCCTGCGAAGTCGCAGCTTCATATCTTGAAGACTTGACATCAACCTTCCTTTTTTATGGGGTGTCCGACAGAATACTCCTCCTACCCAGTCGGCAGATCATCAGAATCTGGACCATTCTGCTTCCATCTCTCAACATCCTAGGCAGAGGGTAGACCACCAACTTCCTCCCCATACTCGCTCAGCAGCCACTGCCGCTCCAACCGTCTTCGGCCGCCATTCACGACAACAACCAGCGTAGTCCCACCCAATTGATTCTCGCTGCAAAAAAGAGAAGACAAAGAAAAAATATACATGCTCGACTTACCTTGGGATACAGGCAGCTCCTCTCTTCGACAAGCAGTACAAATTCTCCGAGATCTCTCTCAAGCTAGAAAGTATAGAAGTTAAGTTTGCGATGTGAAGATGAGTGAAGAGAAACCCTGCATTTATACAGGTTGACCATCCTAGGTCAAGAAGGAATCTCAAGCCCATTCCAACTGGGTATTCAGAAAACTAGCAAGTCAAAAACCTCCTCCGAGCAAGAGCCCAAATCCAAGAAGGAAGCCCAATCCAACAATCAATCCACATCTCCTACATGCCACCACACGCCATGTAGAAGCTGGGCGGCATTTGTGGGAACTGAATTTTAGCCAAACCCTAAGTCAAATATTTCCTTCCATTTGGGGATTATTTGGCCTAATTGGGAATTATTTGATTTAATTGGCAATTATTTGATTCTTACCCTAATTAGGGATTTCACTTAAATCAAATCCTCAATTACGTCAATCTCTCCAAATTGGGGAAGAATAATTCATTTCCATTTGTGGAATTATTCTTCCGAAACCCTAGCCTCCAAGGCTCCTATAAATACATGGCTACACCAAGGCTTGAGGTAATTCTAAACCTACGTCTAAACTTCTGTCTCAAAATACTGCAGAAATTCTATCTCCAAAACCCTAGCCACCATAACTCTTTCTCCCTCTCACACATGGCTCCGGCCACCCGGTTCACACCGTACATATATTTTCGCACCCTTTTAGTTAGCTATTGTTTTCCTACAAACACTTGAACTAACTTAGGCATCGGACGGCCTTTGAACAACACCCCGGGTGTGGTCCTCTTATTCCGATTTATTTTGCAGGGAGAAAGAGACAACGAAGAGGAAGACAAAATCTAGACAAATATTCCCGTGGGACGAAAATTACTCCCACACTGTATTACAGAAAACATCTGGGAGTCCTTTTCAACAATGGAAAGTTCTAGCTATCTGCTGATCTACATAGATTTCAACTCATATGTAAACATTAATTAATTAATTAAGAATAATGTGACAAGATGTATATATAGACGGTCAAAATTAAAGTGATTCTTTACACTCCTTTTCTGTTGGATTTGGAAACCAATAAATCTCAATTGATGGGTTCAGTAACCTATAAAGTCATCGTTTACACTCCCTTAATATGAGCAATGTGAAGGATGTGCTCTACAACCATCAATTGTCTTTGTGTAGCTAGCTATGGCGTGGATTCTCAAGGATCACAAAGGAAATGGAAAGCTTTTAGGCAACATGATTGGGGCATTAGGCAGGATGGAGATGAAGCAGCTAGCATAACAAAAAGACTCCTGTTGACAGAATCTTCTTTTATTTTACTAGTGCCATTCCCTCTGCACAAATCCGTAACTAATGTCTATCTGCAGACGGAAATATATATATGGCTAAGGAACCTGCAACTCACCGCTAATAGGTGAGGCGTGAAGGAATTGAAGGTGAAACTGGAGAGCCCTCACTGCTCTGGGATTCTCCTCCCTGCCATGCATCCTGAACTTGTTCAGCATACTGCAAGTTCCACAGAACATCGTCAATAGAAGGTCTATCTGCTGGATCCTTACACAGACATCTCACACAAATTTCCATCAGCGTCTTCAAGGACTGATCCAAGCATGTCTGCCTAACTAGTGGATCAACCATGCTTCTTCGAGCTGCTTCATCAGCTGTAAGGGCCACTTCTAGCTGCATGGAGTTAATGAATGTATGTAAATTGATTAGGTGTTATAACTTTCCCAAGCCCCCCTAATTCATAATGCAGGGCAGGAACATTTTCTGTTCTTTAAATACACCAAATACCGATTTCTAGGAAAGGGAAAAATAACAATTATTTTCATAAAAATTTGAATTCTCAGTTGTAATTAGTCTGTAACCAATCTCCTAAGCATAGAGGTTTAGATCTACCAAGAAGACCAAACCAAAACTCTGATGGTATCTTTGCCGTCATCATGACTTTTTATTTTATTTTAAATATAATTGATGTTAGGAAGATCATATTGACAGTTGATAAGTAACCAAGCAGTTCTTTCTATCCTGAAGGCCTTGTAATGAATTCTGATTCTAAGTTTAATCAAAGGCCTGGTAAGACCATAGTGTAAGTAACTCAGGGGAAAGAGGTCTAGTAGGGAAGGTGATTGATGTGAGGAGACTATGTTGGGGATTTTGAATCTTGATAGGAGGTTCCTGGTTATTCTTATTACCTCAATGGTGGATTGATTTGTTGAAAGTCTGTCTTACAATCCAAACGCACTGGTTGAAGGGATTGGTGTTCAGCTGCGGTTGAAATTAGCCATGTATTAAGTCTTCCATGAAAGGTCAAATTACATAGTAGGGGTGGTGTCATAAGCTTTGTGAGAACATTATATATATTTCTGTCCAAGGTTCGTATCAATATTGCTGCTAACACCGCTAATATGTTAACTAAATTGGTTCACTAAATGATGTTCAGGTCCATGTCATAGGATAGAGTAAATTTTAAAGTGATAAACGTCTAGAACTGATACAACCATGTCTTTTGTTGATTTCAGTGACAACAGAGTGCTTGAAGAAAATATAACAAAAAGCAGAGTGCTTTTACCTGATCTTCTAAAACTTCCACTTGAGTCTCAGACTTCACTGGTCTGCCTTTGATCATTTCCAGCAATATTACTCCAAAGTTGTGAACATCGGTCCTGTCGTCGTGCTTCATCCTGTCAAGCAACATAGCAGAATGGTTATAGTTTACAGGTAACTGCCTGCATGTTAACGGAACAATCTACATATGATAAGTAGGTGTACTTTAGGTGATAATAACTAGATGTAGCTCAGACCTCTCCGTGAAGGTGGCAAGAGGTGACAAGGTGTCAACAAGCACAAGGACTAAGATTATCATCAAAAGTAATAAAATTTATCTGTTATGTACAACTCATTAACCTCTTGACCTATTATGTTTGCAGATTGCCTACTCGAAGAAGTTTTATTTGGCTTGAAGATCTTCTTTTAAGGGTTTCACTATTCTAGTATGTAACTTAAGACATTTAAAATTTTCATTGCAAACCTTGAACCGCCACTGGAAGTTAAGGATCCACCTGAAGAAACTCCTTGACCGCCCTACAAGGATGAGCAGAGCTGAAAACCAATTCATAATGGTTGCTTGAATAAATCGAATTGACAACCCAATTAACTACAACTTTCTTCTTACCTGTTCCATACTTTCTTCTAATATAGGAAGGTTGTAACTGCTAATTTTTGCAACAAGATTCTGATCCAGTAAAATGTCTGTTATTTTAAGATTATTTGAATATATACCAGGAATGATCCCTGTGTGCAAAAACTGAATGCCCTTTCCTATGCCTATTGCAGCTGCTATACGTTGTGTCCACGTAAGTGATCGTCTGCGATGTCCCTCTTCCAAATTATAAAAAATAAAAATAAAAACAAAAAAAAGAAGAAGAAGAATATCACATAAATGTATGAATTGAAAGGAAAAGGTTCAGGATGGAGGAAACAAGTGTGGGTTAATTGTCCCTACAGTGTAGTGCTTATGGAAAAGAATTTGACAGAAGTTAACCATTGGCTTATGTAGCAAATCAGATAAATCAGTGCCTGAAGTATTGCCTTCAAAAAATTGGTCTGTAAGATATGTAGACTTATTTATATCAATGAAGTATTAAAAGTAGTGCAACTCCTGTATCCTCTATCCTGAAAAACTGAATGAAAGATTGCATTGAATTACCAGAGATCCAGCTTCTTAGTGTGCCATTCGGTACATATTCGAAAACAAGAAATATTCTGCTGACACTAGAATCATCCAAGTAACACTCAAAGCAGTGTCCAAGAGCACTGACCAAGTGGCGATGTCTCAGTTTCATAATTAGCTCTATATGGTGCATGAAATTTTGCGTGCTGTGACTTCCTTTTATTTTTAAGCATCTGATGGCAACAAAAGAACCATCCTTTAACTGGCCTCTGTACATCTGAGATCATGAGGGACAAAAACATGAATAGAATATCAACAGCATTTTTTATTTTTTTTTCTATTCAAGAAATCTATAGTTTGTCCAAGTAGTGCACAATGGTAGCACAGATGCATGTCATCATACATTCAGCTCCATTGAAATACCGGGTCTTAGATCACATGACAATGAAAACGATAAAGAAAAGATGTGTGTAAAAGAAGTTCACCCTTTCAAGCACTGGTATACTATGAAGGAAAGCATGATTTAACTAATCAATGCTTCCTAAAATCAAAATAAGCTATCCTCAGTTGATACAAAAAATTGAACGATAGCACCAGGTAACGACCAATTATTTAAGCTGGGAAGAATTTCTAGGATGTGATTAATAGTTAATCACACCAAACTGCATTCAAAAGCTTCAACAAAAACTCATCAATACGACATACTGCTTCAACAAGAAAGTAACATGTTTATGTTATATACCTGTCCGTGTGAGCCTTCACCCATGAAAGTACATGTATCAAAATTTTGTGTAGCCTCCTCAAGTTCCTCGAATGAAAAGGTTCGATAACCTGGAAGGCCAAGCGCTCCCATCTTCATTGTTTGAGATACATATCCTTTAGGTGAAAGCAAAATATCATATTATTAGACATTTTGAATACATTGGAAGATATAGCCAATCAGCATCCAGGATTTGTGCTTCTTTGTGGCTCACGTTAATTAACGAGTTTTTTTTTTTTTTTTTTTTTGCCATTACAGCCTTTCCAACTTCATCTACAATCATATCTTTGTTTGATATAGCTAAGCTAGAAAGAATCATATGCCTGGGAACAAGTTGCTATAGCTTTAAAATAAAAGATTCATCAAATTTTGTGTGTGTGTGTGTGTGTGTGTGTGTGAGAGAGAGAGAGAGAGAGAGAGAGAGAGAGAGAGAGAGAGAGAGAGATGGAGAGAAAGATGTATGAGAACTCACTCGCATCTGATAGTAACTTTGAGGTATATCCACTTGATGCGTTCTCTGTTATTGATCTTGGTGGAGATTTCTTCATTGTCTTGTTGGTATTCATTCTTCTATGTATGAAGTAAATTAGGCCAACAAGCACAACCCCTCCACAAATCGCTCCAATTAAACCTAAGGCAAGCGCTGCTTTCGAAGCTTGTTTTTGCTTGCTTCTCTCAGGTATTATTCCAACAGCCAATGCTTCATTACGGCAAAATGGAAATGGATGTTGATTTTGATTTCTAGTATCTAAACAATTCCTAGCATACAGAACAACCCTGTCCTTAGAATCTGACAGAAGACATTTAGGTAAGCTTCCGGTCAAAAGATTTGAGGACAAGTCCACAGCTTTAAGTTCAGCATCGCACGACATATTTTCAAAAAGCATTCCCGTGAATTTGTTTCCTGAAAAATTAAGATAAGTCATTGAAGGTAGAGATAACAATGATGCTGGAAATGGCCCCACAAACATATTGGAAGAAACGTCTAGCCGTTCTAGCTGATAATAGGAGCTGATTTCAGCAGGGATGGCAGACCTAAATTTGTTCTTGCTCAGTACAAGGGTGACCAACTTTTTTCCAAGTTTGGGAAACTGAGGTCCAAAAGCATTATTTTCCAATTCAAGAACTTGAAGGTTTGTTAAACGGCTAAAATCAGGCACTTCCCCATAGAAGTGGTTATGTGAAAGCCCGAGCACTCTAAGATTTTCCAAATCACTCAAGGAAATCGGCAAAGATGAATTGAACAAATTCTTCTTCAAACTCAAAACAGCCAAAACTGGAAGTGAACTCAGCAAATCCGGAAGCGGTCCAGAAAACATGTTATCATCAAGAATAAGCGTCTGGAGGGTTGTTAGAGATGAAAGCTCCAGAGGGATGGCGCCATACAGGAAATTTGAAGTCAGATTAAGTATTTCCAGTGATGACAAGCGTGCGATTTTACCAGGCAAGGGGCCCCATAAGCCAATAGAAACCAATGTGAGGACTTTCAAGCTCGGAAGTTTAACAAGAGTTGTTATGAAGGAATCAATTGAAAAGTTCCGAGGCAACAAAGGAGCATCCTTTTCACCGATTATATGCAGCTGGGTTATGTTTTCTTCATAGCATACGACAGCCAAAGAAGAATTTGCTTCAAAGTTGCACAAATCTTTGTAGTTATTCCAGCTGTTCAAAACAGTTGGAAAGTTTAAAAATCGTACAATTCTCAAAAGGGTCTGAGCTTGGGAGGATTGATGTTGTTCGGAATGAGTAGCTGACAAGAGAATGATAGCAAGAACCAAAGGCATAAAACACAGAGATACTTTTGCCATAGCAGTCTCAGCAGAATCGGCTGCAGGGGCCAAGCTCATAAGATATAGGCTTTCCAAGGACTACGAGACCCCATTGTTGAAAGTAGCGGCATCCAGCTTCCCAAACCACATACAGAACTCCTGCACTCATATTATGTTGGCATACAAACATATTGAACATGTTACTATGTATAGATATGTATGTACATATATACTCAAAATATAAGAATTTCAGTCAGAACAAGGACACATAAATAACAAAAAAAAACCAGAGACAAAAGTAAGTTGACAGTATCAAAGATTTTCTCTCAACAAAATCAGAGGCCATCTCACCTCAATGGATTGAATAAACAAATGAATTTGACTTCAGAGTTCCAATATACCAGTCCAGGAGCTTGAGATAAAATAAAACTCAGATAAATTGATAAAATCTTCTGGATATTTCCTTTTTCTTTTCCTTTCACAAAAAAAGAAATGACAGTTGCAGACAATTACAAATCCACAAGCTTCTGCTAAAACCCTGTGACAATAGTTGGTTAAGACTAACTAATCAATTGATGGTAACTTTCAAACCAAGTAAATATTCACAACTGCCCCAAAAGCACAAAAATGAAATCCCCTCAAACGAAAGAAAGGAAAACTTTGAAAGTCCACAAACACAAACCCAACTCAGATTAATAAGCACATTCCTACTCTCATATATCAAACTGCAACAAAATTTAAACCCAATCCGACAAAAAATATTATAAATTTAAACAAATTTTTAAAAAAGAAAACATGCATACCTGCTTCACAAAATCCCAAATTTTTCTTAACCACTCATTCAACAATCAGTTTCCAAGGTGCCCGCAAATCTTACTGGCTGACACATGAGATGGGTTTCTTCTCCAGAAGCCAGCTTTTTCACTGCGCACCACAACAAGACAATCTAGTGACACGGGTTCAAAGAAACTTGGGATGCAAACCGCAACAGACAGACGTTTTAATTTTCTTCACTACGTTTTTTCCTCTCTCTCTCTCTCTCTGTGTTTATTTTTTGATCTTCTGGAATATTTTGGAAAGCTAAACTCAAAGGGAAGCCATGGTTATACCGGAACTGATGAAAGCAAAAGAAAAAGAAAGATTCTTGCAGAGAAGAGAAGCTTTATTTCACTGTGAGTGTGAGTGAGAGAAATATGAAATACTAAATTTCAATTTGAAATATGAAACACTAAAATTAAAGGTGGACAATGCAGAGACACACATGACATAGCCACACCACAGGCACAGACTGGAATGTAAGCTTTCGCTTTCCAAGTCCGGTAAGCTTTGGCTTCGATTGTCTTGTCACTTTGTGATGTGGCCATAACTCTTATATAGTAGCTATAATTATATGATCTACTTTCATTAAGAAATAATAATAAAATACACACATGAATAGCGCCAAATATTAGTTATAATAATTTAGAAACAATTGTGGGCCGTGGTTCAACAAACTCTGACACCAGGAACAGGAAGACAATGGAGGTCAATAAGGAAAAGCATTTTCCAATTTTGTATTGTTGAGACACAAATAGAGTCTGGTGGTGACTACTTTATGGATTCAAGACCCACTTATTAAAGTGGCAGAATGAAGCAACAGCCTCACATGGAATTGAGAGCTTTATCATCTCATCTCATTTCATGCAACATAAAGGTGAGAGTTTCCTTGTTGGCCTATCACTCTCACACATATCCTCATCCTCTTTGGCTTTTACTTACATAATTTCAGTTACTTTCCCAGGAATTTTAGAGCTTCAAACCCATCATCATTGACCATTCATTTCATTATGTACTCCAAGATTTTAATGGGTGGTTGTCACATATATTGGGTTATTGATTAGACATCCATTATTAAATGAAGGGTTTTTTTTTTTATTTTTTTTTTTTATAAAAGGAATGGACCTCTAATGTATATTCGACTTTCATTTTGGTCATTTAAGTAATTTGCTCACTTAAGTGGCCCTCCACCTCTTTTTACATGTGTCAAATTAGTCTCGTTGTCAAATTCCGTCAACTTTAAAAGTAAAATTGTCAATTTGATCACTAATTACTCCTTAAAATTTACGAAAATTGTAACGGTAAGACCAAGTTGTTATGAAAGAGAGAGTTTGAAGACCAAAATGGAACTCGAGTGTAAATTATGGGACTAATTCGCTCAAAACAAGGACCAATAATGGACATCTAATTATGTTATGTTGTTAATATATATATATATATATATGAAAATTAATTATTGAATTTTTATTAGTAGTGCAAAATATTTAAAATAAATTGGTCATAGCTGGATTTCCCGAATAATAAATTTAAAAATAAAAATAAAAGAAGACTTTCGGAATATTAATTTTACATAGTTTGTAAAAATTAAGGCTTCCCAATATAACAAATTAGAACTCTAACTAGCCTTTAGTCTAGTGCTATTTGTCTGAGGTCCTACCGAAGTTCGATCCTCCCTCTCTCAATACCGCTTCTATAAATAAATTTTAAAAAAAAACAAACAACCATAATTTTTTACACTTTTTTATTTACAATATTTTTACTAATCCGAAATTTCTAAAGCTAATAGAGGAAGATGTATAAAAAGACCACATCAACCAACTTTATCCCCCACTGATATTCACATATATTATGCTTTTGTAGTTCTTATTCACAGAATCACAATTAAAGTAAAAGTCATTAAGGTTCAGTTTATCCCCCACTGATATTCACTTATATTATGCTTATTTCTTATTATTTTAGTATTACAATCATTTATACCATCATTTTTAGTATAGTGAAAGGTAAAAGAAACTTTGATCTCAAAGCCCAAATTCAAACTCTCCAAGCCCAAAGCCCAGCCTAATATCAATTGGGTTGGACTATAAACCACTCGAAGATAGAAAATGTCCAATGGTCTAAGCCCAACCCATTTGGGCTTCGGCTAAAGCAACTCGGCCTATTTTATACGCTATGAACCCCTCATTACAGTCTCTCTAAGTCGGGGATATACACGATTGGTCTTTTGTCTAGAGTTGACGGTAAGTTTTTACGATGTCAAAGGGGTAAAGCATCTAGTCTTTGATTAGATCATAAGGATTAAGCCTAACAAATAAGTAATAATCGCCTTTTAAGAAACATACATAAACAAAAAAAATTCAATTCAAGGTGACAAGCCACACGCTACATGGCTTAGAAAGCTTGGAAATTTGAGGAAGCAAGCCAAGGAGACATATATTATAAAGTACGGTTGTAAAAGAAATAATGAGCATGCACTACATTCTCTTACAAGTTCCCCCAATGCCATAGCCGCCTACAAGTTCATATCACACCTGACCTTATCGCCACCACCTCCATCATCAACCATTTATAAATTGATGCTTATGAAAAAATAAAACATTAGTTCTAGGGTTAAATATTAAAATAGCTCATGTGTCTTAATAATTTGGCCAATTTAGTCCTTATATTTTATGGTATAAAATTATAGTTGTTCTCTTTTCGTAAAAGCCAAAAGCAAAACCCTTTATAATATAAATAATATATTAAAGAAATTGGAAAGTCTTTTAAAGTAAAGTAAAACTATATAAACAAATAATAGGTAAATAAACGTAAAATAAATTAAAATTGTGAAAGTAAGCTTGGTATGGTGAAACACATCAAAGACAATGTCCTAAAGCCTTAATAGCCTCCCTACGTGCAGATACTGGCAATCTATAGGACTCCAAGATACGACCCCCAATACACAGACTCAAGGTCTACGTAACTACGTTCACAGTCGGATATAGGTCTCCAAGTCACAGATTCGTTGCCCAAAAATAATAATATAAGTGGAGAAAGAGAAAGTATGAAATGTAGAAGAGGAGAGAATCAAATTGTAGTGGTAGTTATGGTAGTCTGGTATTGTATTAGTATATCAAATGTTAAGGAGGTTGGCCTTTTATAGGCATCCAAGAACATGTAACCTCCACCACATTAAACTATAAAATTAAGGCATTCAATATATAAATAAAACCTGAAAAATTAAATATTTATAACTCCCCACAATAAACAAAATAAAACAGCCAAAATAATTAAATAAATCAAAACGGTAAAATTTTTAAAACCTTTAAATTCCAACAATCCCCCACAAGTTTTTTAAAATTTTACCATGACAAAAAATAGTGAAAATATATATTTATATATGGGCGACATAATACTATGCAATAGGTATAGGTGCCTTATGGGCTTGAACCTTCACTTAGTAATGATAGTCTCCATTTGAGGAACCTTAGTATACAAAGTATTGATTCGACACATTTGACCAAACTTCAACATATCACACACATGGTATTGGTTGAGACTTGTATGCAGGGTAGGGCTATTTATGGCCATGCACTAATCTTGATTCTCATGAGAGTTACTAGAGAATAGCCCAATTCTTACAGTCGCGGTCTCATGACGTCTCTCGCTTAGGTGAGTTCTTCAAGAATACATGTGACCTGCACCCTGCGGGAGATTGCCCACCTCGAAACTCATTCAGGGATAAATCCCTTCTTGGCGTCACATAAAATATCATTTTTGCCTTAGGGATGAGCAGAATATCTCGAAGATATCTCCATAATTTTATGAGTGCTATATGAGTCACGTAGTATGGATTGTTTCTACCACATTGAACTTCCTTCATAGGATCGCCAATCACAAAAGTTGAGTTACCCCCCTAGGTGACTCCATTATGGGCTTAAGCACATCCCCCTCGATATTTTACATTAATAGCCTCCTCCACAAGGCATGCATATCATCATTAGCCTTTGCAAGGCATATATAATGTAGGTAATGTTATTTAAAATATTTCCTGCAAAATCTTGCACACAAATGATTAGTGAATTTCATCGCAATATAATTCGAAATTACATATGTAACATCCCGATCCAATGTCTAATCATTTATTTAGTTTATATAAATTAATTGAATTATTTAAATAGGAAATTATAATTTTGCCCTCAGAGATAGGGTCATTTTGGTTACTTTTTAACCAAGTAGGATTTTGGGGAATTAAATGGCACCATGATGTTGATCGCGTCGATATGAGTCCGTAGACACATAGTGGGCTCAAATTGGAGTTGTAACGAAGAAGTTACGATCAACAGAAGTGCAGTGGCACAACCATAAACATTTCAAAGTTGGTTTTTAAAAATCAGATTTTCTTCTTTCTCTCTCTCTCTCTCTTTTTCTCCCTTATCACCCGCCACAACCCAGCGGCCTTCAGAGGACGATTCTAGCCGTCTCAAGCCACGAAATTGGATCCATTTTTTTTAGTCTTTCTCTCCTCTTCACATCCATATAAATTTCCAGCTTTGATTCCTAAGTATTAAACTAGAAAATCGATATGAACAGAGGCTCAAAACCCGCTGTTTCGAAGCCGTGACTCTCGATAGTTTTTCCGGCCAACTCCGGCCACCCCCAGCCGTGTTATCACACCCAAAACACTCCCCTACCTCCCCTCTGTGATTTCTCTCGAAGATCCGACGTGTTTCATTCCGAAACTATTGAATCCAAACCTAGAAATTTCTTCGAGGGCTTTAACGACCAAATTAATCTTCGACACAGGTATGAAACTTAATCCCCTTGATGTGTTTGATATGTTGGTATAATTATTGGCCAGCAGTGGCAGCGCATGGCGGTGCATGGCGGGGTGTCAAAGTTGGGTTTGTAAGCTAGAATGTTCCCCATGTCGTCCTGAGCACGACAGTATGTTCGAATTTGAATTTGGTTATCATTTGACTATCGATCAGATTTACGTATATAGGACGTTATCCTGATTCGATATGTTCGGATCGTTGGATCAACTCCATTTCCAAATATGTTGATCTAGGTACCTCTAAGTTCGTGCAGGAATTCGCAGATCATGAATCGGAGTCCCGGATGCTCCGATTCAATGACTTAAAGTTTGCGTAAAACGGTGACCGTCTGATCTTGCGATTACTAGCAATCCGACCGTCCGATTTAGACCAAACTTACACGACATGTATAATAATAAACCTTGTTGAATCCGTAGAAACTTTCGGATTAGAAATCGGAGGTGTTGGGCCCTGTGGGCCCGGTTGACTAAAAACGAGAAGTTTGACCAACTGTTGACCACGGGCCTTTTGAGACCTTCTCATCTTTTGGGAAGGTACTAGAATGGCTTTGGGATCTTGCCAAGGTTGTGTACACACGTTAAGTTTCTGAGAGTCATGGGTTAGGGTGTATGTTTTGATTGTGGTCTTACTGTACCGGATAGTAATACTGAAGTTATTTGCCAATGATAAATACGTAGGATTTTGAATGGTGGTTAGGTTATGGCATATTGTTGGGAACTTGGACTTGTTTTGATGTAGTGATATAGGTGGGAAACTGATTGTCTGGTAATGAGTATTTTGGTTAAGGAGGTTGTGAAAGCGGGCTATCGGTTCGATTTCGGCCTTTACCATGTGACACGAGACTCTCTGTTTATATATCATTATTATTGTTATTATTATTACCATTTTATTTGGATGATTGTTATTATAATTCACTTATGGCTTGATAAAGGGGTATGGTGTCAATAAGGATATAATTAAATGTCGATTATATGTTTACACTCAAATACGTATGTGTGTGTGGGTCATGGGTACATTGGATATTGATACAGGTTTTCAAAGGGTTGTCTTGGAAAGTGAATAATAAGGGTTATGAAATCTAGTTTGTTGAATAGTATTTTATACGTGATTATGGGAATTTCGAGAATGCTCATCATCATTATTATTATTATTATTATCGTTCTATCATTACTATTATTATGTATATGGGTTTCGGTAACCTTTGAATATTTGGATAGTAGATTTTGAGGAGATTATCTTTTATTATATATGCTAGTTTATGAAAGTGGATTTTGGATCTTGGTGATGACACGCCATCTCATGTACTTGGTTACTGATTCTGGAATTGATGGATACTTGGAAAACTGTGGATATTGTTTGGATATGTCAGAACCCGGACACCCTTGACGGGGTACCGTAGACCTTTAGCGGGATAGTCTGCGTTCGTAGGACTTGTTACAGGTGCATGAGTATTGAGGATTCTGTTGTGCCTGCTGGTGAGCCCAGCCCCCCAGTTGGACGGCTTTCCCTGGCCATATGGTTGTTGAGGATTCCTCCGTGTGGTTCAACCAAACGATTCCCATGTTGGATTGTTTTCCCCGGTACATGATGTGTACTATCAAATGTAGCTCCCCTTGGATACTAATACTTGGAAACAGTGGACATGGAAATGGATAGCTGGGTAATCTGTCTGCGTAGTACTTGTCACAGGCACACGAGTATTGAGGATTCTGCTGTGCGTGCTGGTTAGTCTAGTTCCTCGGATGGACGGCTCTCCCTGGCCACATGGTTGTTGAGGATTCCTCCATATGGTCTAGTCAAACGATCATCGGATTAGATTGTCTTCCCCTGGTACATGATGATGGTGTGAGGTGTGTATATTGATATATATATGTGTGTGTGTGTGTGTGTGTGTGTGTGTGTGGATTTGTTTTCGGTCGAGATTCTTGAACTAGTGCTTTGTGAGTATCTGCACAGCTATGAACGTATGATTTATAGTTTGGAAGGTGTTGTTCGGCAACATACGCCTTGGATAGGGTATGGTTGGGGGAAAGAACTGATAAAAGGAAAGGAACTAATAAAGTGTTCAGTGGTTGCCTTGTCGATTTTGATGTTGTAATGAATCTAAATTAAATCGTTGGCATTACTTTGAACAATTGAATATTATCTGAATTGTGATTGTTGATTAAAGAACTACTAGTGGCTTAATCCCTCACCAAGGGGGGTACGTAGGCAACCTGGAGTTTTACCTAGGTGCAGCGTGACTTAAACTATTACTGTTGTTGGGCATTTTTATTTGTTTAATTTCTGTTGAACTTCATTTCGGTTGTAAACTGAAGTCTTCCTTTAGATATGCTCTGTTATCGCCCATACTTGGGTTGGATATTAGGCCGGAGGCTTATTATGTGAATTGTTGTTGAGGCCCAAAAAATCCACGGTTCGGCCCAATTAAATTCTCGGCCCAATGCAATACCTTATCGAGAAGAAACCCGATTTGGGCACACGAAAGTTCGTCATATGCGCTTGTACACATGCCACTCCAAGCAAATAAGCAACAAGCCACTCTACAAGCTTAAGTGGGCCCAAGCCACGCAAGATGCCCGGGGCTTACTTGAGTGGGTTGTGATATGGATGGTAATAAGTTGACATGAGGCCTATTGATGGGCCGAGAAATGGAAGTTCCAAGGTTGCTTGGGAGCCCCAGAACTCAAACTCATTTCTTAGGTCCAAATATGTGGGTGAGCACAAAGAGAGAAAAATAGCCCATTACTTTAACCAAAATAGCCCATTACTTCAACCAAAATAGTCCATTAACTCAACCAAAATAGCCCAACAATTGATGAAGTTAGTCCATTCACTTGATAAACCAACTTATTGTCCTAGAAGGCCCAAGCAACTCAAGAAAATATATGCAAAATCTCCAGCACCTAGCTGAAAACAAAAGCCACAATGAAAGCCAAAATATCCATGTGTGTAAGCTATTGAGAAGCTCTAGCACATTGGAGGGAATAAGTTTCAAGCAAAAACATCCAAAAAATCAAGGGATACTTGAGCAAAACACCCTTCAAACCAGTGTACATACCCATTTCTTTCCCTCATCAGACCTAGCCTTGGAAGATGGGAGAAAAGAAGGAAGAAAGATGGCTGAAAATGAGGATTCTCCACTGAGGCAGCTGCGAGAAAGGGGCCTTGAGCTCCCAAAAATCCTTGATTTTGTGCAAATGGGCAGAGGAAATTTCACCAGAATAGGATGATTGAAGGGATGAGGGGAGAAAGGAAGGAAAAGACTAGACCAAATTAGATAGAAACCATTAGGGTTTCTTGGAAAATGATAACTTCCAGTGCCTATAAAAAGAGACATTTCCTACCCATCATCAAAACACACATTTGGAGAGCAAACTTTATCTCTCACCTATGAAACATCTGCAATTTCGAGCTCATCCTTCCATCTCTTCATATTTTCCCTTTTGGGTAAACTTTCCAAAGCTTGACAGAGTTTTCGTCGAGCAGCCGGAAACTACCCAGCACCCCACTACTTCATCATTACCTAAAACAACCACATCCAGAGAGTAAGCTTCCTCTCTCACCTGCAAGACCCAGCAAATTCGTGCTCTATTCATCCTTTTTCCCCCAAGAACGCATAACTTTCTCTACTAAAATCATGGCAACTTTGCTTCCATGCCACAAGCCTCTCATGCTAAGCTAAGATTCTACCTGTAAGCATAAAGAATTTATCTGTAAGCAGCAATTATTTTTGTTGGTGAAAGTAACCAAGGTGTTTCCTAAGGCATCTCTGTCCTTTTGAAGCATTTTTGGGGCTTGATCTTCGAACTCAGGCTCAAGGGGCAATTTCATCCATTTTGCTATTTATGGCAGCCCAGGCCCGTAGTAGCTGCCGGAACGACAAAGCCCTTACAATTGCATGTTATTATCTTGTGCATTATGCTGGTTGGTGTTCATAATTGTGTTTCTAACATGTTGAAAATTTTGGGAAACGTCCATTTTTCAACGGAGACTGTCGAAATTTTGGCAGAAAGTCTCGCTTCTCTTTTCCCTAACTTGGAAGATAGACTATGTCGTTAGTAAGTGGGCCCGGCATCAGTTTGATGTTGGAAATAGCACAGAATTCATCCCAGGTTCTAAGGAATTCGGGGCGGGTCCTCTCAACATACGCATCGATATACATTGAAGTATAACGTTAATACATCATACATCAAATCTTATGATCAAGAGTACCTCTCAATTCTTTGGTGTCCAAATATGAATTTCTGATGGTCCATGAAACTTTAAGTACACTTGTTGATGCTTATGAGCAACAATATAGTGCTTAATTCATTAAATAAAATTAACCATGAATAGGGAGTATTTAAGGATTCTCTTACTCCCTTTATGTGCACTCCAATTGGCCGAAATCATGATCGCATTTCTCAATTGTCATTGTATTTTCTCGATTCTCAATATGACTCTGTAAGACCATAAAAAGTCTCCACCAAAATTCTATGCCAAGATCATCATTATTTGCACACATTTTCATATAAAAAATGAAGACAAATTAGTCTAATAATAAAATTTTATAATATCAAAAAAACTTCGCACTGACACAACAAGTTGGCCAAAAAAATACTTATTTAATAATTAGTTGGAGGTTATATCAAGGTCATGAATATAAAGCACCCCCGCATTTAAAATATGTAAAGCAAAATCCATTATGTTTCCAATGTTGACCACAAAGATAAAAAATAATAATAATTAATAAAAGAATCTTTAGGACGATAACCTCACAAATTAAGGGAATCATCAACCCCCACTAGTTGAGGAAAGGGTCAAAGTATTTCATAAGATCAAAATTCAAAATTAAATGCCACTTATAATAATATATAATTTATCATTATGTTTGAGTCTTCTCCATGCACACTTCATGATAGGGGTGGACACGGTTCGGTTTGGATCGATTTTTGCCTCAAATTAGAACCGATCTGGTACTATTCATGCGGTTTGGTTCGGTTCGGTTTTAATTAAAAAAATTCAAAAACTATCCGGTTCGGTTTGAACCGGTTTCGGTCCGGTTCCGGTTCCGGTACGGTTTTGAACCGGATTATAAAAATTATTTTTTAAAATTGTTTTGTAATACAATTCACAACTGAAATATTATTTTTTTACTGGAAAATTAACAAATTATTCAATTTCATATAAAAAATAAATATTAAAGTGAGAAAAGAGAGATATTTTGACATTGAACTTGGATAAATATTAAGTTTTTTTAAGTGAAATTAAAAATATAGCATTAAATATAAATATATATTGAAATTATATATTTTTTTAGTTTCACCGGTTCGGTTTTTGAAGACATGGAACCGGATCCGGTCCGGTTCGGTTTTTGACTTTTTGGTCAACTCGGTTTTTTTTCGGTTTGGTTCGGTGTGGTTCGGCTCGGATTTCCGGTTTGTCGGTTTGAGTGCCCACCCCTACTTCATGATAATTAACTCAAAATTATGGGTTTAGTGAACAAAATTATGCTATGAGTCTTAATAATGATATATAATTGCACATGACAGTATATCAAAATTAACAAAATTATATATCATTTTTCACTCAATCATTCAACAAGTCATAATTTCTCCTTTTAAAATAATATATCATTTTAAACCTGAAAATCTTGTTTTGTATTTTAATTGCACTATTCAGCAATAAAGTTCTTGCCAAGCTTAACGGTATTAACACAAAAAATGTAATTAAGTTTCATAACCATGTTAAGGGCAATAATCACCCACATTATTGACAACTTTATTGCTAAAATAAATATAAGAATTGAAAACAAGTGTGATCATTAGGAAAAATCTAGAAAATTAATTTCAACAAAGAAAAAAGAAATTTATTTTTGTGTTTTCACAAAGTATATGCATATGCACATGAAATAGAATAGTCTTTTTTTTTTTTTTTTTATACCAATGTGTATGCAATCAACAAGGCATTTTTTCATGAATTGGCATTTCTAGATTGAATAAAACAATAAACATACACAATATAAACTCTAATTTGTAAAGAACAAAAAAAAGATCATGTAGATAAGATCATGAAATAGATTTCCATTTTCCATTTCCATTTCAAGTTATTTATTTATTTATTTAAAATTTGACAAAACTAAACAAGTAGAAAATGATAAGTTTCTGTATTATCTTATTTCACAAAATTCAAACTAAGATAATTTCTTGGAATCACATATATTTATAGCAATGTTCACACTTCCATAAAATAAAGTATTATTTGGTAGCACTTATCTCACGGTATATGATATTGGACCTCTGATATATCGATTCTATCATAACTCCCACTTAAAAATCATGTAAATCTCTATTCCCATAAATAAGATAAGCTTTAGACAAGATCGAAAGACACCACACATAACGTAACTTAATCCATTTTCCAGAACCAAAGATAATTGATATCCAACATCAACAATAATATGATTAGAACATTAATATACTAATGCTATTGAAATAAAGTCAGCAATTAAAACATTAATAAAATAAGTTGTAGTCTACGCTTTGCCAAAAAAAGAGTTATTCCAAACGAATGGCCACTATAAAGATTTCGTCACAAATTAATTAAAAGTTTGGTAAGATCTTCCCTCTTGTGAGAGGAAGGCACTAAGACCCGCTAGAAGGACTCTAAGAGATTTATTTATTTATTTATATTTTAAATTTGTTTCGAAATAAAAGAAATATAATAATAAAATTTTAAATTTCATCGAAGCAAACTCTCAATTACAAGTGTGTAAAGAAAAACGTACATAACTGCAAACCACAAATTCAAATATGTAATTAAATTTATACAGAGGAATTATTAATACTTAAAAAAAATTTAGTGGAATAATATCAGAATTAAAAGGGTCACAATTTCAATGCATTAGTTTGAAATCTATATGATACAAACCGGCCAAATGCGACTGCTTTTTTTTTTTTTTTTTTTTTAAAAAAATATTTTTTATTTTTATAATCAACAGTTATAAAATAAGAAAAATATGGTGTACTTGATTAGCTTTTGAATACTAACATTATTGAAATTTATTTTAAAAATAATTTTGCAGACCAATTTAAAGAAATTGTCTTTAATTTGTGTAGAAAACGGGCACACCAATGTAACTAGCCTGAAATTGATAATTAAGAGGTTGATGTCCAAAACTTATCCCTAGCCTGAAATTGATAATTAAGAGGTTGATGTCCAAAACTTATCCCTATTAACCGTCAACCTTATAGTCCACATTAATCATTCCAAGAATGCAAAATGAAGTCGTTTAACTAGTCTAGACTAGCAAAATTTAGTCATTTAGTTAGTCTAGGCTATAGTCTAATCCAGTCCCGCATATCAAACGTGGCCTTAAGTTTTATCGCCCAAACGTAGGGGTACTTATTATAGGGTAATGGAATGAAGGCATCACCTATGTAGAATGTAAATGCTGGACCCTTTTGCTTTGAGTTGGAACCCTTTATTTTTTGTTTACAAAGAAAATTTTCTGGTTGAGGTGACGTATGCATATGCGTCCTGTTTAAAGTTTAATAAGAACAGAAAACTCAAAGCAGTTGCCTTAGTCTTGGAAGTTACCAAAGAAGCTTAAGCCTGGCCCGGAGCCCTTATCAAAGAATAAATGGGTTTTCTTTTAGGGCACGTTTACATTCCCTTAGATTAGACAAATTGAAAACCACCCTTTTCTTTCCTGGATTTTGGTTTGACTATTATATTTAGCAAAATAACAATTCATAAACCATGGGCTGAAAGGCAACATTCCACCTAACGTCTTTATCAAACTCTGTAAAACTATGTTACATAGTAAAGAACAAAATAATGAAATGAAGCTCTCTACAACCAGCATATCTTAATTCAAACACTGTACCAGGCGCAGAGAGAGAGAGAGAGAGAGAGAGAGAGGAATGTGGAGAACAATCAATACTGAAAGGCATTCATCCAATCCTAGCAACTCGTCTCAGTAACTTGTGGTCCTAAGTACGGAATTTTATCCATTTCTGAGTTCTCAGGCATTTCAATCTCTTCCAACCACCCATAACAATCACCATTCCCTTCAGTTACTGATGCCTCTCCATCTGCATTGAAACATTGCCGGGTGAATCAGGCACAGTTTATAAACTCAAACTTGAATTCTTTCCAGTAATCAAAGTTTCAATATTTTGAGCAGTGCACTTTCTTCCCAAGTAAATCATACAGATACGAATTAAGCTTCAAAGAGTTTGAGAATTTAGAAAGGTTCATATGCATCACACCTTGCTTACATTGTTGTCCCACTATATTAAAGGAAATAAATCACACGCTTTTGGCAAATTTTCAAAGAAGAAAGTGCTCATGAAGACCACAGAGCAAAAGTTCACTTACTTGAATAAGCAGCATAGGGATGATCTTTGTAATATGAGCAGTCCCGGTCATCTTCTTTAGAGTAAGGAGGTCCAAGCACATCCAGCACAGCACATGGGGTAATGGCTGTGAAGGCATGGATGTTGCCACCTTCTGTTGGATATAGAACAGATGTATTGCAAGGGGATGTGAAGACGCTATCAGCTTTCAACTTTGCCAGTCTCACTGCAAAACCATCCTACACCGGTTACCCATCCATCGTCCGCATAGATTTCTTTAAAATGAAATAAAGAACTAGGGAAAAAGGAGACTCACATTGAGGGGCTGGTGTGGAGCCATCTGAATTGACGGGATCAACCCAATCATATGATTTAATATGCATCTTGCCTAATAGAAGCTTACTGAAAACAGTCATTTCTGGATGGTTATGGAGTGGGATAACACCAGTTGCTGGAATAAAAAGGCAGCACAACTGCACGTAAGAATAAACAGGAAGCGTGATCAACAAATGGCCGAGTAAATGGTTTATGGAAAAAACAGCACACTATTAGAATATTGAAGTTTGTATGAATTCTATGAATTTAATTAGTGAACAAGCAAAATATGGTAATTTTAAAGGAACTAATTTAGCAGTTGTTCTGAGAAATTATCCTCAAGTAAATACTAGACTTACCGAAAAATTACTGCACTCGTATATTGTTGTATATGTGACCCTAGGAGTCCCTTGGACCACAGTTTTAGGCTTGAAGAACTGCAGATCCCTACTAAGCCCAACATCTTCTGGTCTCATCTTATCTACAGTACCACAAGAAATAACGCTTGTCAAGAAGGTTAAGGACATCCACATTAAGTATTAAGGAATGCAATCAACTCAGACAATGTTTCCTTCAGGCATGGAATGAATCAAAATTTTATGTATTACCCGTAAATATTCAATACAAATGCTAGCCTGCCCCTCTCCCACAGGCATGTCCGTGTATATATATCCTACTTTCATTATCTTGTGCACGCTACAGCATATTTTGAAGTACAGCACAACTTCTCAAGTAAACACACATTGTCTGCATCTTGACAAATCCTCTGTTTTCTGGACAACGCACATTTCTTACTCTCCTCTCTAATTCCCCAAAATCCACCTCGGGTAGTAGGAAAAATTAATCAAATAAATATTAAACCGAGCATTCTGGCGAAAATGCAAAATTGGGGTTTCGTCTAGGAAAATCTACAATGCTTTAAAAACTGGGGATCTTTCATTGCTTTATGATTTACTTGAATTTTTCAAATCAAGGACAAGCCAGGCCAAAATTGCAATCACCAAGACATACAAAACAGCGAGTAAGTTACCATTAAGTCTCAAAAAGCATACACTACGCACAACAAAATAATATTAAAATTATCAACAGAAATAATCGCTTTCAATTAGTTTTCCTCCTGACCGAAGTTTTTTTTTTTTTTTTTTGGTCAAGTACCTGACCGAAGCTTCTAATAGAAGAAGACAAGAGAAACCATTCCCTTTTGGCAACTCAAAACTAGGTACTCTTGGTCCCCCAAATCCATAGATTGGGGTCCACGCCTTGACCTTGCGTTCATATGTAGCCTACCAACCCAAAAAACAAAGCATATGGTGCTCTCCAATTTTTTATTTTTTCCTGTTTATAGCAATGCCCATTGAATTTAGCTATGAATAGTAGCTTTGTTCACTTACATTTTTTCAGATTTGGACTTTTGCCTAAAACAGAATGACAGGAACATACGATTCCTACCAAAAAACAGATATACATATACAGATGGAAAAGATCAGGGATTGGAACCTCAATAACCAAAGAACATATATGCAATTTAAAAGCAGAGGATCAATCAAATATTCAAAGTACAAGATTCCTATCAAAAATGAATCACAGTACAAGATGCATTTCTGGCAAGTATGAAAATTTGGAGAACATACCAAGAATGCTACACAATTTGTGTACATCATGAGGCGAAGGAACAGTTCCAGGGCCTTTGAAAACTTGTCTACACGAAACAAAGAGCTGTTGCAGTACCGTTGATGGCACCGAATGCTTGATCTTCTTGCCGCATTTTCTCTTCGTTATGGCCTTGCTCACATGATACCCAACCTTGCTAGCGTGCCCGACACGCGAAACGACCTTGTGATCTCTTCCCTGCTCCACCAACCTCGCAGTCTCCATTGTCATATGTATATATCTTCACTTGGAAAATTGCACCCAAATAAACAAAGCAAGTGCACCGACGACGCGAAAGACTTTCTGCTTCAAGACCCAGAATTCGAAATGAAGAATAATGCGCAAGCAAGCAAGCAAAGTTCTTCTTCTTCTATGTTGCGGGTAACTGTCTGTCAGGCTGATCTGAGTGATCAACAGGTGTTTGTTAAAATGCCAAAGAAGAAGTGGGACGACGATGATATACTTGTAGAACAGTGGGAAAGAGTGAAGGATTTAGGATTATATATAAGGATCCAGTTAGGAGAGAGAGAGAGAGAGAGAGAGAGAGAGAGAGAGAGAGAGCAAAACCAGGGGCGGAAAGGAAAGGCATGATGGAAGAAGAAAGTGGGGATGGATGGTGGAAAAACTAAGCAAGTAAGAAAGGTTTCTGCGGTTGCCCCCCATAGATTTTAGTTGAAACTGGCGGTCACCCCACCCCTGGTTTTGGTTTTGGTTTTGGTTTTGGTTATGGGAAAGCCTTTTAGCTAGATATCTGCTCACGCATTGTAAATTTACCAAATTGCCCTGATGTTTAATTTATCATGAATATTGTTGGCTAATAGCTATGCTTGCTATGGGTGAAAATCGGTCGGCTTTTTATACGTCCTTTGGTTTTGAGCTTGTTGGTAATTAAGTTAGCTGAATTTCCAAAATAATAATAAAATTAGGAAAAATGCTTATTCTCATCAGAATCAACCACATAGTTCTGCAGATTCTTTTCCTGACAATCAAGCAGGTCGTCCTAATTTTGCTGCAAATAGCCACTAGTTCATATATAATTGTAATTTGTAGAGACGGGCATCTCATTCGAAAAATCAGTGTATTGATTGTATCGTATTGATGATTTAGTTTGGTTTACTTAAATTAAATTTTACTTAGAATGTACTAGGTATAGAACCGAGTGAGTCCATTTAAACCCCGCCTTTTTCTTTCTCCACCCTATATTGTAAGTTCATTCTAATTTTTAATTCAAATTTTCACAATTTTTAAGAAAATCCAACTATTTTTCCAAATTACCTCTAAATAAATGTCCAATAAATAAATAAATAACTCATCAACCTCATACCTCACACCCCACTATCTTACCCCTCACTACTTTAAGTTCACATCAACCTCACATTGGTTTTATTTTATTTATTTTTAAAATTTCAAGGAGGTTTTGGATTTATTTTTCAGCAATCACACTTCATAATCACCAGAGCTTTTAATTTTGTATCAGTAATCACACTTTTGCATGTGGCCATCCTGGCTTTAGTCTTTCACATACTCTTCAAGATATTTAAGCTAAGACGAAGAAGGTCAAATTGACTTCTTCTTTTTTTTTTTTTTTTTTTTTTTCTTCTTCTTCTTCTTCTTCTAGGGAAGGGAAAAACGAGTTAGATTCAGTCTATGGGTGTGAGGATAACCACCATACTAGCCACCCAAGAAACTCAAATTGAATTTGAATTCTTCCAAGTGGTTGGGTGTGTGGGATGTACGTATAAATATACTAGGGTTAAGTTGGATGACATTTTTTTTGTCTTTTTACACAATAATAAAACATAAAGGCTTAATAATTTAAGTATTGGAGTGAACAAAGACAAGTGTGGAGTTTTTTTTTTTTTTTTTTGTTTGGTCTGAAATATGGAAATTTCATAAAAAGGCAAACAGCCAAGAGAAGTACACAACCTATAAAGCAGCTAGGCACAACGAAACAACAAGAAATAAAACATCACAGCTGCATGGAAGGAGGACTAATAAGAAGACGTAGTCATAAGACAACCGAATACGTCGAGAAGCCCACACATCCGCAAACATTAAGCACTCCTTGGGGGGCATGGTAAACCATCTTTGTTCAGGATATGCATTAGAGAGGATGGGGGTCGGTTGACCCATACTTCCGGGCTCATCCTCGAAATGGCAAGCATTGCCAAATGATCTGCCGCTTGGTTGGCGGTTCTAGGAATCCACGTCCAAACGTAGGTCTGGAAGCAGTTCAAAACATCTCGAACAGTACTTAGGATAGGATAGATTTCCCACCTTCCATTGGATAAGGGGCCCTTCAAAGGAGAGATTATTTCCTTGCAATCAGATTCAAAAGTTACATGACGATAACCCATCTCAGCAGCGAGCTTACAGCCTTCAAGACAAGCCTGTGCCTCAGCCTCAATAGCAGAGTTCGCCACAGATGGGATGGATGAACCCTTGATAAAGTCTCCATGAGTGTTCCTAATTAGGATACCAATGCCAACCCTCTTTGAGTTTGGATTCCATGATGCATCCACGTTGACTTTGACAAAGGGAGAGGCAGGGGGGTTCCAAAGTTGTTGTTGGTTGTCATTAGAAAGGGTAGGATGCTCAGTTTGATGTCTGCCATGATCAAGGGAGCCAAGGAATTCATTGATGGCAGTAGAGGCAGCGTGGGTAGTTCTGGCTGGTGAAGGGGAGATGTGTTCCAGCACTGCTTTGCACCTATCCTTCCAGATCTGCCAGCAGAAGTACGCGATAACAGTTAGGCATCTTGATCGCTCCTGTGGGGTCTTCCCTTTCTTAATAACATTCCCTAACCATTGGCCGAAAGATGTCACTGCCTGACGATTTATACGAAGGTTGAGGGAGCATCCGAACCAGACAGGCTCCACCCAAGGACAGAGGAGAAGGATGTGTTCAGCCGTTTCCGGGTGATCATTACAGAGCGGACACATGGGCGATCTAGCGATTTTCTTTTTGTGCAAGTTTGCCGATGTAGCAAGGCAATTTCTGAGAGCTCGCCACAGGAAGTTTCGAATTTTTGGGGGGACATCCGCTTTCCAAATCTGCTTCCAAAGCCTTGGATCAATCGCCATTGAAGAGGATGGGCGTGGATTTCTTCGTCTACATTCAGTATTGTGAAGCCAATGGTAACCAGAGCGCACAGAGTAAGAACCATTCCTTTCCATAGGCCAAATCAGTCGGTCTGGCAGTCTGCTGCTACCGAACTTGATTCTTGTAATTGCACGGGCATCACTATCAGAAATGGCATGCCTAATTGGGTCCAAGTTCCATTCATCGAGCTCCCTGTTAATAATAGCTTCCACTCGTAAGTTCCGATCAAGAGTTTCAGTAGAATGAAAGCGAGGACAATCATTTAGAGAGTTTGGCAGCCATCGGTCAACCCACAATCTAATATGTGCCCCGTTCATAACTTGCCAATGAGCACCACGAAGTAGGATATCCCTGCCCTTAAGCAATCTTGCCCAAGCCCACGAAGTACGACCACTCTTCTTAGCTTCCAAGAAACTGACATTGGGGAAATATCTACCTTTAAGAACTTTAACCCATAGGGATTGAGGCTCCATCAAAATTCTCCAGCATTGCTTTGCGAGAAGAGCTAAGTTGAACTCGTGGAGGTTGCGAAAGCCCATTCCCCCCTCATGTTTAGGTTGTCCAAGGGTGTCCCAGTTGATCCAATGGAGCTTTCGATTATCTCCATTTTGCCCCCACCAGAATCCCGCCAAAACAGAATCAATTTCTTTGCAAAGGGTGGTAGGGAATTTGAAGATATTCATGGGATAAGCTGGTACAGCAAGAGCCACCGATTTAATTAAATAGAAAAACTCTAAGTAAATTTAGGTTTTAGCCACAAAAAAACTTTCACTTTTGACAGAAAAACCTCTCAACTTTCAAATCAAGGACATGCAAATATAAAAGATTCCTTAGGAAATCCAAAAATAAATAAGGGCAATTTTGTCCGTTTTGGCTTCTTATAAAAAATTTCTCCCTCCTTTGGGTTTTTCCAAAGCCTCCCAAAACTCTATCTCTAAACCAATAAAAACCGGTACTGAAAATTGATTACTTGTATGTGTTTGAGCAATTGCAATAATAACTATATGCCGAAAATTTGACTTTGCAATGGAGCAACATATTTGGAAACAAAGAGTCGTTTTTGTTTGGTGGGTCGGATTGGACAAGACTGAGGGCTAGAACTTGACCAAACTTTGAGTTTGTTATTTGGTGTTATACTTAACTTTGGACTGGACTAAACTTAAGTCCAATGCACAGTTTGGTACAAGACTAGACTAGAGTGCACTGGACCTCATTAATTTGTTTTTTTTTTTTTGTGTTTATTAAATTATTTAATATCAGAAATAATTAATTAAAAAAACATGCACAAAATTAAAATTAAGAAAGCCCCGTCACATTGCTCAAAATATATCCAAATTTAACAAAGCAATTAACTACCTATTTGCTTTTGCCCCCATCAAAATACAAGGAAGTCCAAAATATAACAAAGTAATTCTTTACATAAACTTTGAGTAACATGATCAATTTCCATTTCTGAGAGATTTCTTTTTCAGCTTAGTGTTCCAGTAGTTCTTTACATTATTGTCTGTCCTCCCAGGAAGTTGATGTGCTATTATAGACCACCTGCACCACAGAATCCATGGCAAAAATAGTGAAAGAGGATTAGTGTTCTTGCATTGGCAACAGAAAAGGAGGCTTGGGGCTTCTCTTCTAGCTTGCCAATCCATATGATCTGCTGGGTTGACTTTTGGCTATGAACTGAGTTTCTTCATTTTGTCATATTAGTGAAGGTTATTGGGTCACTGGGTATTGTCACTATAATAAGCACATTTGGTACAATTAGGAGCTAAAAGAGCCCCTATATTTTAGCTTTTTGACATGAGTACAACAATTATAAGCTTGTTCAAAACTCACAAACTCTTAATCCAAAGGTTAAATCAGAAAAACTATGAACTGGAAACAAAGACAAAGCAGATCAGATCGGATCGGATGCCATAAAATAAAGATTAGTGAGAATTTTTCTTCTAAATTCCTCCCCCTGAAATCTATAACTCATTGAAAACAGCAGTTTAAAACCTATGAAAAAGGACAACGAAGCTGCCATGTTAAACAGCAAGAACAACAGTGATATGATGTATTAGCAGAAAAGATGGGGCTTGGAAGGAGGATTTGAATGAACCATTGTAAACAGCTAGAAAGTCTGCATAGAAAAGACCTAACCTGCTACCTATGGTTGCATGAAGCCTGACAATCAATTCGTCCTCATGGGGTGTGAAGGACTCATGCTTGAGATTAGGCCTCAGGTAATTAGTCCACCTAAGCCTGCAACTCTTCCCACATCTTGTAAGTCCTGTAAATACTCATACATTAAGTTAATTAGCCTAGAAATGCAGCATATAATCCAGCAGCATCCCCCTGCCAATCTGTCAAGAAAGAATCAGGGAAAAAAAAACATAGAAGTAAACCTGCTTTTTTTGGAACAGCAGTCCAGTTACAGGTTCCACATGCTTCGACCTGTATTTAAACTCACCGTCTTATCTGTGTTAATCCAACCAAAACATAAACTAACTTAGAAAATCAACAACAATAAACTAAAGTAAGATTTGTTAATCCAACCAAAACATAAACTAACTTAGAAAATCAAAGAAATAGAAAGATTATTTACCAACCTCTGCATAAGCATTCCACATCTCGTCGCTATCAACCTCTACACATTTATTCTCATCATTCCAAGCAAAACCACTTTGGTTTAACATGAATGATCCGGATAATTTATATCAATCTACACCGATAATAAAAACACCAACTCAAACAATCATCCATGTGCATATGTTATAAACAACTCAATTTTAACATGCTTTTTTTGGCTCAAGGGACTAGAAAAATCACTAAGAACGCCATCTTTTTAATTTAAAAAGATCAAACAAATTTCCTTTTAAAAAGAATCAAATATGCCATTCTATCATCAGAACCACAAGCCAATTGGCTAAGGCCTAAGATCAAATCAGCTACAGAGAAGAAAAAAAAATAACCACATCTGCAGAAAAGTTATTCCAAACTAATAACACTGAATGAAAACAATACAAAAATTTTAACAGCTCCACTAGATGGACCTAAAAGATAATCCTAGGCCTGATTTTGATGCAATCAACCAAATGCACACACCAACACAAAGTGATGAACCTCAACAATGCAAGAGAAACTTATTAATGAATCATCACACATTCCTCAGATGGGGACAAGATGCTAAAACCAGAAACGTAACAACATAATAGGTTTGAGCAAAACATATCAGCTGGCAAAGAGGTCAAATCTTGAAGGTAGTATGTTTGGTGTTACAAAACAAGGGACATCAGGCCTCAAACAGATTAGTGGATCATAGGCATTGGCCACGATATTTACTTTCAAGGAAGAGGAAAGTGTTCACCTGTTTTGATTTAGTCCTGTGATGGTAGGGTAAAGTTTCCCATTGGCTTGAGAACCATTTGTGGTCAACAAGTCAACTTTCTTTGGTGTGTGAGAGTGCCACTGTTAGCAGTTTTGTTTAAACCCTAACAGACTTATGAAAAATAGATAACTTGTGCCCCAAGTTACTGACTTTAAACAAGTGATTGTGAATTTGGGTAAGGAATATCTCCCAAGTAAGTTCTTTTATTGCCTCAGACTGGTGAGGACTTCACAATTTCTCACAGTAAACTGGTAGTTCTGGCAAAAAAATGAATGAATCGGGCTGTTTTAAGGAAAACTGTCTATTACACAACTTTCAAACAAGAGAGAACTGACATGTCTGAAAGGACAACAGAACATTGGGCTTCGATTTCTACTTGAATTGTTGCCTGTGACTTAGGCTAGCCTCGATGTATTTGTGCTGGATTCAAACGTCAGCACCTTCAACTAATGAGTTTCAGCTGGAAGTCGATACCCATGTCGAGATGGGCAGAGCTTTAATCTATTCTAGCCATGGGGAGGCTTGTTGGATGGGTAGAATTGAGATTTCTTCAATCTAGACGGGATTGAAAGTGGCTGGATTGATGATTGCTTACTTGGAGCTACACTACAGTACCTGTTCTGCTTGATTATGAATCATCCAAGAGCTATTCTGGCATTTCTAAGAGACCAAGGCATCTCAGTAACTTTGTTGAGGTTTTCATATTATGAAAATCCCGAATTCTGCTTGATTTGGCTTATGTTGAACCAAATTTGTAACGAGAGGAATCTCGTTTCCTTTTTAAACTATTGTGGGGGCTTTTTCGTTCCAGCAGCTACAGATGGGCCTAGGTTGCCGTAAAGAGCAAATGGCTGGAGTTGCCCATGTGTCTGAGTTCAAGAATCAGGCCCCAAGAGTGCTTTGAAAGGTTCGTGGAGCCTTAGGAAACACTTTGGCCTCCTTCACCAATAAAACCAACAGTTGCTTACAAATAAATATTTAGACTTGGCATAAGAAGTTTGTGGCATTGGAGCTGAGCATTCATGAGTTTAGCATGAAAGAGAGAGAATGCTTGGATTTTCTATGAGAAAAGAGGTTCAAAGTAAGGGGAGGGGGAGTTTTGTGAGGATTTGTTGAGGGAAGATAGGGAAAGATGAAGGTGGAAGAATGGGTGGCTTTAGTAGATTCCAAGCAACTTAATGAAATCTTCGTCAGGCTCTTGGGTGGCTTGCCAAAAGAGAAAAATGGGAAGAAATGGAAGAATAGAGCTTGAAATCGAAGGGTTCCAGAGGTGAGAGGTGATGTTTGCTCTCTATGGATGTGTTTATAGGAAAGAGAGGAAGAAGATGGAACAACACAGCTTGAAATTAAAGCTTCCAGCAAGGATGTTATTCGCTCTAGCCAGAGGAGAAAAAGGAAAGAGATGGAAGAATATAGCTGGACATTGGAGGGTTCCAGTAGTGAGAGAGGATGCTTGCTCTCCCTGGATCTCTTATTTTGCTGGGTAGAAGGTGCCTCCTTTTATAGGTGCTGGAAGCCCCCGATTTTATCAAGTCTTCTTCTCCATTTTTCTTCACTTTCTTCCATTCAATCCGCTTTGGTGAAATCTCCCCAACCCTAGCACATAGGAGCAGAGCTTTTTGGGGTTCCAAGACTTTCTTGCGGTTGGACTCCTCCATTTGGGTAAGGTGTCTCTTGCTTTTCCTTTTTGTTTTCCCACCAGAGCTTGCAGAGGAAAGAATGGGTAAGGGTGCTGGTCAAAAGCTAATTTACTTCCAGCAACCTGTGCATATGAGCTTGCCTTGGTTTTGACAAGGTGCTGGAAGTAGCTTGTGTTCACGTGGATTTGCCTTGGTTTTGACAAGGCGCTGGATATTTTGACTGATGTGGGATATTTCTAAGTGTTGTGGGCTATGTCTATTGGATATTTTCTAAGATGTTTGGGCCTTTTCTTAAGGTGATGGGCTATTGGGTTTTCTCTCTCATGCTTACCCATCTATTTGGGCTCAAGGAATTAGCTTGAGTTTTGGTGCTCCTAAGCAGCCAAAATTTCCACTCCTTGGACCATCAATGGGCCTCGTGAATACTCGTAGCCATCCATACCACAACCCGCTCAACTAGCCCCATGCATTCATGTGGCTTGGACCCACTTAAGTTTGTAGCGTGGCGTGGTGCAAAAATAAGGATTTTCTGCTTGGCGTGGCGTGTTATTTGGTGTGCTTGTGCTCGAGGTTTGCCATTTTGTATGGGTATGGCCAGGCCAAAATGGCAATTTACGGGATAATGAGCATGGGTTCATAGAACCAGTACATTTTACGAGCTTGTTATGACCTTTCTACGTGGCATATTGCACATTTGCTTGGCGTGGCACGTGTGCAAGCCCATATAACGAACTCTTGTATACCCAAGTCGGGTTTCTTCCCAAGTTAGGTGTCGTACGTACTGGGCTACAAATATATTTGGGCCCAGCCTTGGATTTTTTTGGGCCTCAACAACTGCTTCTTTAATTTGAACTGAAATCAAAAACCTGAGTTCTGGCTGATATGCCTTTTATAAATCAAAGAGTTTGGTTGCTTCAGAGTCTGAAGACTTTTGAGATCGACTGGTCTTGTTTTGAAATTGTCAGTATAACTTTGAGAGTCTTTGTTTTGATTGAATTTTTGGCTATCTCTTAACCTAGGTCACCTCCTCTCATATTTACACATTGTCAACATCAACCTTGGTTTGCTTGAACTTCGGGGCAGAGAAAACTTGGGACGATTGCTTCCATTACTAACTAGAAATACACCAAATTCTTAGAGAATGTGGGTTTAATTTTTAATGTCTGGAGGGTAGATCTTTTGAAAGGATTTTTCTTCTTCCTAAGAAGAAACAAGAGGAGTTATTATTCTGGCAAAAAGAACCATCAACAATCAGTTTCTTTGATGGTCTATTTGCTTTTTCTGGCAAACAACTCTCTTGTCTTCTGTTTATTTCTTGAAAAACACATCCTGCTCTGATGCAGAGCCCTCATGAGCATAGAAAGGAAACTTGGCCGCCCTTCTTTTCTGGCTTTTTAAATGGTATGGAGAGTGTTCTTCTGATTAACCTGTTTTCATTAACTCCCCCATCACTTCCTGTGCCCAGTTGAAAACTTTGACTTTCAAAGTCACGTGGGGTTTTTTGAGAGAAAAAGATCTTTCAAAAATATATGCTGATTTGACATCTGGAATTGAGATCAACGGTGATGATCAAATTCTTAGGCCTTTGGAGAGATTTAGAAGCTGGGCCTAATCCTGAAATCAATTTAGAAAACTGATTTGTCCAGATTAAATCACCATTTTAATGGCAATTAATCTTTAATCTATGAATTTAATCCTTACTAATTGTTTTACATAGGTCTGGGCTTTTAAAACTATCTGGGCTAATTTCTAACTTTAAACAGAGCCCAGACTCTTGTTTTTTGATATAGGCCAATAATAGATTGGGCTAGCGCGTGGAATTTAGGCCCAAACAGAAATATATTTTATCCTAAAAAAAAAGAGGAAAGATAATGAACTAAGGCTAAGTCGGTTTCAATCTTAGGTATGATGCTATTCTTGCAACCCTAGCAAGTCGAATGGTCTTAATTGTTGCCCAACCTCCCAAGTTTTTGCGCTCCTAAACTTATGTATTCAATTTGGAGTTTTTAAGGGATTCTAAACGACTTTAAAAATCCAGGGGTATTTTCAGGCTTTTAAAGTAGTATAAAAGTTCCAACGTATTCAATTCAGACTTTCATGGAATTTGATAAAGTTCATACAAATTTGGGTGTATTCAAGCCAATTTTTAAAAAACACGATGTATTGAAAATGTTATAGACTTTGAAGGACATACATAAAGTAATAGAGTTTGGTGAATTTTGATGGAATGTAAAAGGGATTTCAAGCCAAAACAATCCTAGCTTTCCCTGCATGGGATTTTAGTGGATTTCAAATATGTCCATGATGCACATTCAAAAGACACAACTATAGCTTCTCTCATGCTTAACATCAAAAGACCCCCGGAGGTTTGGGGTCATTCTCAATATGGGCCCCGAGTTTCAATGTCATCAATTTACACCTCATGGTTTCAAATTTGACCAGTTTAAGTCTTCCGTTAAGTTGATCATTTGGTTAGACGTTAACTAATGACGTGTCCACTGTGGGACCCACCCACTACCCAATTCAAAAAATGAATTTTATATAAAATAATAAGATAAAATAAAATAACTTTAAAAAACCTAAGAGTTGCAGACCCCAGCCCCTTTTCTTCAACTCTCAACTTCGTTGGCTTCCTTCCTCTCCATCTCCAACACTCTTTCACCATCTCCATAACCATATAATTCCCATTAAAAACAAGCTCAACCCAAATCCCCACCATGGACAGGGCAAAAAAAACCCACAATCTCTCCCACAGCTAGTATCGAATTGACCCATTAATGTTGGAGGGCAGTGGAGGAAATGGAAGACGTGGATAGATGCAGAAAGAGCTAGGATGGAGAGATGCAAACCCACCATGGATAGATGCAGAGATATTGGAAGAAATAGGTTATTTATGGTGGATTTTTTTAGAGTGAGATTTTTTTTTTAATTTTAATTTTTAAAAAAAAATTGGATTTGGTTACTGCCATTTTGTTTTGTTTTGATGGTGGAGTGTGTTGTGTGTTTTGGTGATTTGGTTGTTTTATCTTTCCTTTTTGAAATTAGTTGTTGTTTGCACAAAGAAAGGAGGTTGTTTCGATGGTTGCCACTGCTCATAATATCCATGAGCCAATATCGCCAACCGCCAACGCCTCCCTCTTGTGCCATTGCCAACGCCTACCTAAGAGTTACAGCTTGTATCATAGGGGTTGGGCCTCTAGGTGGGGTTCTCCATTTTTGTTTGTTTTGTGTAATTTTTTCTATGATGGGATTGTTGCTAGGGTTGTATGGTCAGGGGTAGGGTGGGTTGGGTTGTGGTTTGGGTGCGACTGGGTGGGTTGTTGGTTAGGTTCAGTTGGGGCAGACGAGTGGGTAGACAGAAGAGGTTAAGAATGAGCTGAGGAAAGGTAGGGAGTGACGACAGATGATGGGTTGGCGTGGGGAACAGAGAAGCGGCTGGGTTGGTTTTTTTTCTTAATGCTTTTTTATTTTATATATATATATATTTTTTTTTTTTGGAATTGGTTAGTGGGTAGGTCCCATATTGGTTCCCTTCTTTCTAACTACTGTTTGGTTATAAGGTGGGTCCCACGACTGCCACGTTAGCATTTAACATCTGACTTTAACTGTCAATGTAACGGTGGGTGTACATTGGTAATACTTTCAAATGTCGAGTATGAAATTGATTTAATTGAAACCTTGAGGCCCATTTCGATATTGACACTAAACCTCCAGGACTAAAGTGTACTTTTTCCTTGTTTTAAAATGGGTTTTGCTTTGTTCTTTTTCAAATGTATATTGGGTTTGCTGCATTTGGTCTTTTGCAATTGATTGGAAATTTGTTCTCTTAGCCTATTCCTCACTGTAGTATCAAATGAATTTTCTTGTGTTAAATAGAAAACAAAAGGTGCATGAAAGCGTGAACAACATTCAATTGTGCCACATGATAGGTTCATTGTTTTTTACATTGGTTGTATTTTTTTTATTTTTTATTTGGCTTAACATTGTAAAACGTCCCTAAGGTTTACAAAACTATTAGATTGCATCCTTAATATTTTTTTGTGTCATTCGTGGTCCTCAAGTTTAGTATGTGTGATCACGCAATTATCATAAATAGTCCCTACAAATTGTTTTCATTTTTTCATTTAAAATTCATAAAATTTTGGTTTTTTTTTAAAAAATTTTATGAATTTTAAATTATTTAAAAATATATATTATATTTAAATACACGTGACACTATATTATTGTATATGTGGGATCCACATATATGCCACATCAACAAACTAATAGAGTTTTTAAAAAATAATTTAAAATTCATAAAATTTAAAAATGAAAAAACCAAGGGTTTAGGGTTCATAAATGATCCTCAAGATGAAAAACCTTCCACAAATGGTTTTTTCATTTATAAATAATTTTAAAAAGGAAACCAAAATTTTATGAATTTTAAATTAAAAAATTAAAAAATTTCTCAGGGATCATTTGTAATAGGTGTGTGAACCTCAATGATATTTTGTGATATATATATATATATGTCACGTCAGCAAACTAACGGAATTTTTTACCAAACCTAATGGCAGGGACCATTTGTGATCGCACATACTAACCTTGAGGACCACGAATGACAAAAAAAAAAAGAAAAAAAAATTAAGGATGCAATCTGATAGTTTCGTAAACCTTAGGGACATTTTGTGATATTAAACTTCTTTTTTTATTTGGTCGAAGAAAGATGATGATTTCAATGTCTTTGATACTAGGATCATTTTTGTATTTAACTTTTTATCATCAAGAAATACTAGGATAATTTTTGCAATGTCTTTTTCTACTTCTTTTACACGGTATAGTGTTCTAAAGGACAACATGTGTCCTACTCATGTAATATGTGTACAACTAGGACCGATATTGAGATTTTGAGGGCCCTGTGCGAAACTTAAACTGGAGCCCTCACATTATCTAATATGAAAATACTAAAAGAATAAAATTTCCATGACTTAATGTCATAAAATGATTTTTTTATAACAAAAACATCATCAATTAGCATGTAATAACGATCACAAATCAAATTCACAGTATTTTTAAATATTTTTATTTCATAAAGTTAAATATTAGTATGTTCGGTAATAAAATAAGAATAAAGCAAAAGACAGAGAATAGTGAAACATTCAAAATACCAGAAAATACCCTTAGTTAATTGAAACATTAAGAATTTAAATTATTAATTAAATGAGGATAATATGGTAAATTCATATTTTTATATTAAAAAATTAAAATTAAAAACAAAATCATATAATATGTCCTACTTTTGTGGAACATAACTACCCATGTTATATATATATATATATATATATTTTTTTTTTAAAATAAAATAATGCATGTGCCAAGAGGCTAATAAAATAAGAATAAAGAAGAAGGCATGAAATTTTTGTTTTTGTTTTTGTTTTGAGCGGGAAAAAGTACTTTTTTTTAGTAGAAAGCATATGGGTGTGATACATATTGGTGTTAGTTTAGTTGGATTTTTACCCTTGTTTTTTTCACATTTAATTTTTTAAGACTATTTTGTTACTATAATGAAAAAATATTAAAATTACAAATTTATTGACATCAATGATGACTCGAACTTGGGCCTTGTACCAAAGGATATACACTAGAAACCAGCTCCATTAAATACACTTTTGTGTTAGTGTGCTGAATGCTGTCTATATATACAATTTTTATAATATTAATATATAATATAAAGTATATAAAAAATTCGGTGGCCCTACAAAGTAGGGGTCCTGTTTGCACCATGCCAGGGCCACCCCTTGTGTACAACAATCATCAAGCCATACATTTATAGTATTTAAAAATACATATTTTAAAAATTGAAAATCATTTCAAATGGAAAAAATTATTTTTATTTTCAAAGTAAGAAAAAATAAATAAAGACTTCTAGGTAATTTTGGGTGCAGGGTCGGTTGTGGGGGATGCCATGCCAAGCGATGTTATAATTTGGCACGTGGGAAGTTAAATTAAACACGTGGAATTTACCAATTTCACTCATGCCCGAGCTCACCTAACTCATTGCCTAATCAAGCATAAACAGGCCTAAGCTATTACAATACAGCAAGCTCAAGCATAAGCACACAAATAACATGTAACATCAAGCAACTCCTTTTAGTGCCAAATCACACGACAAGCTTAAGTGGGCCCAAGCCACATGCATGTCTAGGTCTTGCTAAGCGAGTTGTGGAGTGAATGGTTATAAGGATCCATGAAACCCATTAAGGGTTCAAAAAAATGGAGGTTTTTGTTGGTTTATAAGTGTGATTGCTGAAATGTAATTAGAACAAAGAAGTTTCTATTCTTCGTTTAAAAGGCAGCTTTAGATCATAGTCCAAGTATGCAGCATAAAATGTAATAGTCTTGTGCCACTTGTCTTTATCTCATAGGGTAGTTAAATGAGTGCCTAGGATAGAATGATGTAATGAGGAATATTCCATTCCTAACGGTTTTGTCAGAGCACAATATATGCATGTTATATTGGAGCTGAGCTAATACAATCTTAGCTAGCTTCTTCTCCAATCTCTCTCTCTCTCTCTCTGAAATTCTCTCCTCTTTCATCTAGCCAATCTCTCTGCATTTCTATAAGCCTTATTACATTGATGATTGAATAAATATACAAGATAATGGTCTGTATATGCGAACAGTTTTGAGCTGCTTGGAAGCCCAAAAACCCAAGCCCATTTTCTTGAGCCCACTCAATGGGTAAGCAAAGAGAGCTGTGGTCTTCTTCCAGCCTTTATTACCCAATCTCCAATTTTCTTACAGCTCCAAAACCATGGTCATAAACCACTGCCACTCTTACTTTAGCAACTACTATCCAACCCCTAACTGCCCAAGACTAAAACCTCAGTTTACTGTGTCACCAACCTGAGCCCCTCATTCATTACCTGCTTGAGCTTTAGCAGGCTATAAGTGGAAGCAGTGGCTTACCCATAAGAGGAGAACCAGAACGAAAGCAATAGAGCAGGCTCTAATATCACTGCAAAGGTGGGAAGAAGTAGAGAAGCAAGAGGCAAACCTCCCACTATCGAACGACTTTACTACCAGATAAGATATTTGCGTTCTCTCTTACTTGACAAATTTCCACAGGCTTGTTATCATTTAGAGGGTTATTATAGTTTAATAAATCATGCCTGCTGTTTAGCACTCTTACTTTATTACTTTATTCCATCATATCATTGATCTTAGCATGCTTAACCCGTTTTGGCCACACTTTTTTATCTCTAAAATAAAATAAAAAGTATGCTTTATATTATTGCTCTTAGAGCATTTCCAGTAGTTTGCCCTTTGCCATGGCAAGGGGAGCCCTAGGGCAGCTACTATTCACGTGAATAGTGGCTGCCCTAGCCCCCTAGCAAAATGTGTTTACAGCAGTTGCTCTTTGCCATGGCAAATACTATTCATTTTTTTATTTTTTTCACAACTTTTTTTACTTAAACAATATTTTCGGATAATATTTTTGGGTTCTACGTGTCAATACTATTCATATTGGATAATACTTTTGGATATGATTTTATTTTATTAGTTGTATTTTATTTTATTAGTTGTATTGGTTGGTATTTATAGGGAAAAAAAAAAGCATGAGGATTTGGTGTTAAAAGTAAAGAGTATTGGTTGGTATTTATAGACACTGGCGGACCTAGAATTTTTGTAGCAGAGGTGCAATATTGACTAAGTATGAAAAATGATTTTTCGGAATAATCATTTTCTCAAGATAATTTTTTGTGGCTTTTATTCCTTACACATCAAATAAGAAAACTTGATTTTATGGAATTTTAATATGAAGTATATATTGACTTAATGAGCCATCATTTTTAGCCAAAATCGTATTTTGCACTAAAACAGATTTTTCATATTTTGAATTGGTGGGAATTTGATTTTCTAGTATTTTTATTTGAATCCAAATGGGGGGTACTTCCTTATTTACATTGTAAACTTAAGTAAATGGAGTAATATAAAAATAAATGAAAGTAAAAGGACAAAGACATTTACTTAAATGTTGAAAATGGAAATAAGGTACAGAGAAAAAAAATCAGTAATTTTTTTGGTATTTTTTTAAATTTTTATCCATTTTTTTTCATTTTTTTATTGCACAAACATTGGCTACCGTTGGATTGCTGGAAAAAATATGATCGGAGAGTCTAGCGAGCACCACATGGACGATTTAAAAAAATTTGGATGCAGGGCTGACGTCGACGTGACGTCAGCACGCTGACATCAGCCTTGCCCTCGGGCCAACACTCGGGCCAGCCCAGTCTGCTGGGTCCCACCATCTGCCCTTGTTGCTGGAAACCACTTTTTTGCCCAAACCGCCCTCCCCCCCAAGCCCAAGTCCAGCCTTAGCTGCTGGAAATGCTCTTATCACCTTTGATCATGCAGATAGTCAGAAGTTTATTGATTTATAATAAAATATTATTTATTTACTATTTCCATTGCATGTTGTCGTAAGCCTCCCCTATTTTATATAATAAATAGAGCTTGGACCTATAAAATTCATTTTAAATCACCTACACCCCAATTGCCCATCACTAAAATCTCAGTTTACTGTGTCACCAACCTGAGCTACTCATTCATTACCTGCTTGAGCCTCAGCATGCTATAAATGGAAGCAGTGGCTTACCCAGAAGAGGAGAACCATAACGAAAGCAATAGAGCAGGCTATAATTTTACTGCTGGAAACATTCAAGCTTAACCCAAGAATCCATCCCTCTCTCTTTTCCCAGAAACCATCATCTTCTTCTCCCAACAACAATCCTCTCATTTTTCCAGAAACCATTCTCTACTTTTTTCGCAGAAACAAGAAAACCATTCCAAGCCTCTAAAATAGCCTTTATCCAAAACCCTGTTTCAACTCAAGCAGACGCTCTTACTAAACTCATGGAGACTTAGCTCCCACGCCACAAGCCACTCAAGCCAAGCCAAAATCTCAGTTCACAATAACATTATCTGCTTGGTGAGAAAAACCAGAGTACTCACTAAGCCCAAAGAATCATCATTCTTTCGGAGTATTTTGGGACCTAGTTCTTGAACCGAAGCAAAGGGGCAACTTCACTCTCTTTACAGCAGCCCAAGTCCACCTAGAGCTGCTGGAACAAAAAGACCCCCACACTTCTTTAAGGTGACAAATTGAAACTAATGTATAAGTTTAAGTGACATTTCTACAAAAATACCATTACATATGTTATCACTATATATTTTAATTAAATCTCAAAGGTATAGAGAGAGCAGAGAGGCAGTGCGAGGGGGAAGGGAGGGATGGGGAGTTGCAGCTTTTTTATTTTTTACTTGGTTTCAGTCTAAAATTTTAGTTTTCTAAAGTTTTTATGATTTTCAATTTTAAAACCTTTTTTTTTACACAAATTTTAAACAAAATATGTATTTTTAATTCAATTCCACATGGCGTGTTGTTATTGGATATATGGGATCCATATAGTGCCACGTCATCAATTTAACAGAATCTCACGACAGGCACCAATTTGATGTACACAACATACCTTAAGGACCAACCGTGTCACAAAAATATATGAAGGACCAAAAATGATAATTGTGTAAATCTCATGGACCATTTGTGATAAGAAGCCTAAAATAAAAAATAAAAAAAATTTCTATTGAAAAATAAAATTTCAACATAAACAAGTTTTTTGTGGGTGTAGGAAGTTGTAGGAGAGTTGTTTTCTACATATGTATTTATAGGTAAATAACTAGCTGTTTGAAAAGGGAACTAGCCATTTGTGTTTTTAAAAAGTGAAATAAATGAGCAATGGCTAGTATATATAATTAGCTATCCTTTCTACCCAAAAAAAAAAAATGATAATAATTCCTTTTCTTTTTTGAAAGTGAAACAGATCAGTAATGGCTAGTGTATATATCAACTATATGTTTGTTTTAAAAAAAAAAAAATAGTGAAATAAATCAGAAACGGCTAATTGCTTTGAAAAAAAAAAAGAAGGTAACTTCTAGTTTACACTAATTAAATGTAATGGAAAAATTAAAAATTGAAAAGCAATGTTGTCCATGTACCCATAAGAGAGAGGCTGTAGAGTTATTATAGTGGGCCAGCTTATTGAAACAAATTTCATTTCAGAGTTCATTTTATTGATCTCTGAAATGAGCTATTCATCCCCAAAATATGAAATAATGATCTCAGAAATAAACTGAACTTTACCACTGCAAGTCAAAAATCCAATTTATTAAAATAAAATTGAAGTGACCCTCACCATTTTATTGATAAATGTCTCTCGTTTATAGGAAAACCCTTGAGATTCTTTCTTTTTTCGCAATCCATTTTCCTTGATACTTGCCTGCTTTGCTTTCAATCAAATATTTTGATTGCAAATCAACTTCAATGCTCAGTTTTTTTTTCTTTCTCTTTCTAGCGGGCTTTTTTTTTTTTTTTTTTCATGACAATTCATTTATTTATTTTTATTGTGAAAATTTGATGCCAAACATTTTTTTTTTTTGTTTTTTGTCAAATGATAGAAATATCACAATAGCCACACAGGCAATCAATAACTTGAACCCATATTCAAACCCAAACAAGGACCCACACAGGCAATCTATACAATATTATGATAATTGCCTTGGTTTTAATCATGATGATTATTTTATGATGCATGTTGTATATTGGTTACATGTACTTACTAGGTCACTTTGACTCATGATATTATACAAATTTGTGGTTTCAGGTAACAAGTGCATTCATGAGGATGGGAAGATATTTATTTAAAAGTTGATTAAATATTTTGTTTCCGCATTTTCTAAAAGCAACCGAACTTTGTTTTACTATAATGACGTTAAACTTACGTGTAAACAAGCTTATATTTATGAATTAAAATTTGCATCAATAAATTCCTATGATTTTTTTTTTTAACGGGGGAAATTTATTTCCTCAACTTGCTTAGCAGATTCACGTGCCATATTTCAATATAGTATTGACCTTGAAGTTGGGGTGTGACAATGTTTACCGTAAAATAAATAATATATTATGTTCCTTTTTCTACAAATTAACCATAAAATTTCTTAATTTATCTTCTACTTTGCTCCCTTAAATCATGTAGGTTAGTATCTAATATTTGAACTAAAAACTCCTACATTTCAACATTTTTTTTCTCATTCTCTTTTCATGTATGAGTTGGGTACCTTAATGTTGGAATTTACGAACCTTTTTTGTGTTTCTTCTCTATGTTGGAATATAAATTATTAACTTTATAGTCTTTAATAGTGTAGATGATAAGATTAGTATTCAACAATTTTAAAGTAAAAAAATTGTCAACTTATCACTCTCTGAGAAAACCCTAAGGAAAAAAGTCTTAGTTGTGGGCCCCTTTGGGGTTTGGTGACCTCCTTCCCTCCCTTATCCCCTCTCTTTTATCCCTTCTTTTCTCCTCCCCTCCATTTTTCCTCAAGATTGTTAGTTTATTTTGTGACAAGCAGTCGCCATGAAACAATGTCGTCGTCATGATAGTCACCGTATTTTGGCCCACGTACACAAGGAGTTGGCTCCCTTCGACATAGTTTGGAGCTCTAAAGAGGGGAAGATGTTTGGTTGCTTTGGGTTTGGGTTTAGCCAGTGCTGGACTATGGGTTTAGCCAGTATGACACTATGATTTTCTTCAGGTTGCCCGGAAGATGTGGAGCGGTGGTCATGACTCTTAGTTTTGTTTTAAACTAATAATTTTTGAAACTCTTTAGGAGTTTGTGTGATTTGTTTTCTATTTAGAATTTTTATTTATTTTTTGTTTTTGTCTTTCGATACGTATTTGCCATTTATGCCATTGCGCGGCGGATTTGTATTGTAGGTTTGAATACATGTGCTTCTGGTTGCTAGATCGGGGATTTAGTCATTGTTTGGGTTATGCGTGATTCTCTCCAGATCAATTCAACATGTTGTTGTGTTTGGTCATTGAAGAAGATTTACCCATATTCGGCACATAGTTGCTTTGTACTTTTCTTTGTTCATTAATAATATTCTATCGCTTTTTTTTTTTTTAAAGTATGGCATTCAAGAAAATTATTATGGTATATATTACTAATCAATATAAAATGATATTATGAAGTGGGCCAAAACGAATAGTTAGCGTGGTAATAACTTATTAACCAGTTAGTGCTTGAGTGCTCCTATTCAAATTATTTTTTAAAATTTTGTGTAGGGACCCCTCTAATGTGAAACATGGCTTTGCCACTGTACAAATGTTGTATCGCAGCATATCCACAACTATTCGATGAGCATGGAATTTCAATTTTATGAATTTGGTGAAGAGTGCGAAAGAGGAAATGACTTGGGTTACTACTATGCTTGGTGGGATTTGAATTAAATAAGAGTAATGCTATTTAGACACACAAGATTGACCACCTTATGTGGCAGCTGATATGGTCATGCCATGTCAATTAATGAACTCTAACATGTGAATTATAATTTTATTTCACAAATCAATAATCTTG